>NW_008360311.1:3031765-3046651 GCF_000622305.1 Nannospalax galili
ATCTGCTTTCTAGGAGGCTAGTTCTGTCCAAGGCGTGGACTGCGGGTTAGAAAGAACAGAGACAAAGGGGTGTCAGCCTTCAGAGTGAGTAGAGCTGCCCAGCGTGGTTGTATACAGCAGGTGGAGGGAGGGAGTCAGGACTTCAAGGCCTTCTTTAGTTGAATTGTGAGTTGGAGGTCAGCCTGTCAAACTGCAAAACCCAAACCAAAATGTGAGCGGAGGAGAGTGTGAAAGAGCTGGGCATTTTTTCTGACTTCGAATGTTTTCCAGAAAAGACTTGCTGCAGTGTCTGAGCCACCTGGACCACAGGGCTAGCAGGAGTCCGAGATCACAGAGGGCTGCAAAGAACTTCCATATTTCGTGTTCTTTTTCTCTCTGAGGGCAGAACGATGTGATGACCACCCTCTTTTGAGTTATTTTTGTTTTATGTATATGAGTGTATTGCCTGCATGTATGTGAGTGCACCCATGTCGTGCAATGCCACAGAGGTCAGAAGAGGGCATTGGATTCCCCTGGAACTGTAGTTAAGGATGGTTCATAGCCACCATGTGGGTGCTGGGAGTCGAACCCGGGTCCTCTGCAAGAGTAGTCAGTGCTCTTAACCACTGAGCGTCTCTCCAGCCCTGACCACCCTTTTCAATATATTCTGATGCTGGGTTTGGGGTAAGGCTCACAGGACCATGGAGTCAGGTAATTTCTCTTCTCCCCTGTGCCCTTGACCTTTGCCACACCTTTCAGGTGATCCTGTACCATTTGTTTGGGCCAACAGAGGGCCCTTTGTTTGCTCATGAATAGTTGTAAAAGTGTAAGGACTCTTGAGAATAAACCCACTACCACAGATAATTTCATTAGTGTGTACAATTAATATGTAGTCAATAAAATATTAAAATGACATAATTCATAATTTAAAAATATGAGCAAGGTTCTTAAGTATTCTACATCTTACCTTGCATAAATTTTACACAAATAAGTTTAAATGCATAAATACATTTAGAATAAGAAGTTGTGGTAAGATGGACTGTCAGCTTGACAGGACATGGAGTTACCTAGAAGACCCCCAGGCTTGTCTGTGAGGGAGTTTCTAGATTGGGTTAATGAAGTGGAAAGACCCACCCTGAATGTGGGCAGCTCCATTCCATGTGCTGGGGTCCCAGACTGAATAGCTAACAAGGGGAAGAGAGTGGGCTGAGCACCAGCATGCATCTCTCTCTGCTTCTGACCGTGGATGCCGCCATGATGGACTGCACCTTCAAACCGAGAGTTCAAATGAACATATCCTGTGTTAAGTTGCTTTTTCAGGCATATTTTCATAGTAAGGAGAAAGAACTAATAGAGAGGTTAGTATGATGTAGCATGATGTGACGTGGACACCAATGACAAGGTGCCATTTTCAGACTGAGCTGAGGGTGTGTCCATTTCCTTCTCTGAACACTGGGATGTTTTGAACTACCAGTGGGTTGCAGCTAGAATGTACTTGATAAATGTTGATTCTCGACTCTGTCAGTCGTGTTGGCTAACCTGCTGCCATTTCCTTTCTCTGTTTTTATATTTATCTTCTTTTTAATTAGCAAAGAATTGTACCAGGTGACATTTGGCGATGTATGTATTGTAAAATGATCAAATCAAACCATCAATATATCCCTCATGTATTTGCCTTTTAAAATTTATGTGTATGAGTGTTTTGCCTGTGTGTGTGTGTGTGTGTGTGTGTGTGTGCGTGTATGTGTGTTTACCATGTCATGCAATGCCCATGGAAAAGAAAAGAGGGCACCAGATCCCCGGAACTAGCTTTATGAATGGTTGTCAGTTGCCATGTGAATGCTGGAAATTGAGCTTAGGTCCTCTGCAAAAACAGCCAGTGCTCTTAACTGCTGAGCCATCTCTCTAGACTCTGCCTTTGTTTTTTAAATGGTAAGAATATTCAAGAATCTCCTTCTTGCTGTCCTTGATGTTTTATTTGTCTGCCATCCAGGTGATACGCTCCCTGAGGGTGAGGATTGTGTCTCTGGCATCTACACTCGGTGTGCACAGCGCATTGCCGACACCCAAGCACCACCGAGGTAATCCCCAGTGAAAAGAGCACAGGGAGTGTTCACAGTGGACGCCAAGCTCCTAAATGAGTGAACACAGAACAACTGAACACCCTGTGAACTTGCCTCATGTCACATTAACCAACTGCATAGCTGGCACCACAGATCCCAGTGAAGCTTAATTACAGGGTTACAACTCACAAATCTCCCTGGACAAGCCAGCTCAATTTCCAGGAACTGTTGAGCACTCTGGAGAGAGTGTGTTTACTGCTATTTCTAGAGCACCCTTTAGTGGAAAATATATTAGCTGCACAAATCACACATAGACACTAATGAGGGAAGGTGCTTGGGAATAATATGCATTCTTCTAATCTAGATTGTTGACCTTGGGGATTTCCACTTATCCAGCTTATTAAGGGAAGTGATACCCATAAAGGAAAGAGCGTTTCCGGGCTGGAGAGATGCTCAGCAGTTAAGAGCACTGACTGCTCTTGCAGAGGACCCAGGTTTGATTCCCAGCACCCACATCATGGCTAGCCACTGTCTGTAACTCCAAGGAGAATCTGAAGCTCTCTTCTGACCTCCACGGTCATTGCTCAACATGGGTGTACTTACATACAGGCAGGCAGTACACTGATAAATAATAAAATAAATAATGATAGAAGATCTTAATATGATCAGGCTCAGGTGGTGGGTGTGGGTACAGGGTTCTGAGCTGCTGTGGATGTGAGGACCTAGATGCCTTGGCAAATGGAGTGGGGTCCCTGCTTGTCCCTCACCTCTGTTATTTCTTAGTCACAACTAACAGCTGACATCGATTGAATACTTTCTGTATGGTATCTTCTCTTTAAGCTCTTTACCTCCAATGTCTTAGTCTTTTTTAAAGAGTGTGTGTGTGTGTGTGTGTGTGTGTGTGTGTGTATGCACATACATGTATACAGGGATGCTTGCCTGTGCCTGTGTGTGGAGGCTGGAGGATAGCTTCAGGTCTCCTCCTCTGTTGCTTCCCACTTCATTTTTGTGAGACAGGGTCTCTCACTGAATCTGGAGCTCGCTTTTTTGGCTGAACCCGCTGGCCAGCAAACCCCCAATCCACCTGTCTCTGACACTCGGCCCCGTCCCCGCAGCACTAGGATTACAGATACTTGCCCCTAAGCCTGGCTGGGAACCTGAACTCAAGTTCTGGTGCATGTCTAGAAAGCACTTTACCCGCTGAGCCGTCGTCCCAGCCCTGTGGCCTAGTCTTTGTACCGCCGCCATGAGACGGCCTTCATCACCTCCACCCTGGTTCAGCTGTGCGGCTCAGAGAAGAATCTCCTTTTCAGAGTCTCACAACCAGAGAGTGAAGGTGGGATCAGAATCCAGCATGAATCTGCCTCTTCTCACCTGGCTCAGGGTGAGGTGGTTGTGTCTATGGTGAAGATCAGTGGGAACACAGTGGTGTGCTGGGCGGTGGGGGATTGATTCAGTACCTGACAGAGACAAAGATTCCAGTAGATCCAAGGGAATGAAGCACCAGACGAATTATACAACCATAGAAGAGGTGAGCACTTGGCACTGTTGGAGGAGGATGCTGTTAGTCTGCAAAGGCTTCTAGAAAGATCCCAAGGGTGAGTCAGCGTGGGCTGAGAGACTACGGGCGGATGGTGGCGGTGGATGTGCGAAGCAGGGTCAGCAGGACTCTTCAGAGGTGTGGTGAGATCGGGGCGAGTCCTGGGGTCTCCTCAAGGCAGCATCTCACAGCGATGGGGCCGAGAGTCGGGGGACACTGGAGCGACTTCTTGTTCAGTAGACCGTGCTCCGAGCAGCTGCACGGCAGACCCAGCACTCGGCAAAGAGTGAAGAAGATTTGGTTTCCGTCATTTCCCTTGGGTCTTTCTTTCCCATAGTTCCGTGTTCATTTTGGCCTGTGCCGAGTTTGTTCCCTGGAAGTGCCCGTTTTCTTCCAGCTTCTTTTGTCTTCTGACTCGTTCAGAAGATGTTTCCTGAGCCCTTGCTGTAAATTGACATCCACGTTTCTTGACTGCACACGTGGCACAATATACGGGTGAAGATGGTTCAGTGTGTACTACATGTCAACATGTCAACATGCAGTGCTGGTTCCCAGTCTGGGCCCGGAGAAGTGGAGGGTATGAAAGAAAGTTCCCAGGAAGGACTCCTGCATCTTGATCTGGACTTCCCGCAAGACTGACCAATTGATTCACACTTCACGACTGTGGAGAGTTTGGAATGTTGCAGATCTGGAGCCTATTCACAAATTATCTGGGGATATCTTTAACCCCACAAATAGCTACTCCTTGCCTACCTCTTTCTGAATTAACATTCTTGTGATTAACAAAATGTATTAACAAACTGTAGTAACTTAACAAAGAAGCAGTCACCATCAATCAAAAGGCTGCCATCAGGTAGCATCTGAGGTCTGTAGCTGAGATTTGCTATATCTGCCTGCTTAGTGTTTCTACCTACACATTTGAAAAGTATCCTGATGTATGACTTTGCTTTATTACTATAAAACTGAGTGAAACAGTTACCATTGTTGGAACATGGACTTTGGGGTAACCTGAATCTGTGTTCCCAGGCCATGGTCACTCATACTTGACTCCAGAATGATCTTATCCCCTTTGAGGTGAGACTGTGCTTTTGTGTCCACAAGGGACAGAGCTCTGAGTGTTCCTGGTATTTTTAGAGCCAGTCAGAGAATGCGCACCCCACTGTGGGGAATTGGAAGCCCTAGCTTCCGAGATGAAAGGAAAGGAGCCACAAGATACTAGAATTGGAAATAAGGGATGTGGAGCTGAGGAAGGATGTGCTTGATGAGGGGAACGGAGGGGCTTCTGGATGGCTTGTGTGCAATCCTGTTCTAGAAGAATGTGTCTATAATATTTATAGAAAAAATGCCAGGGGAGACACACACAAGAGGTTGCTATTTCTGGATGTTAAGAAATGTCTACTTTTGACCGTAAGTAGCACTGAATTGGTAAGACTCCACGCATGAACGAGGGAAGTGCACGGCACATCAATGCAAAGTGTAAGAGATTAGACAAGAAGGAGGACAGAGGTCACCGTCTTCAGCACCATGGAAATCATTGATAACACTGAGGGAAGTTGTCGGAGAGTACCCGGAGGGCCAGAAGTCAGATGCCACTGGTTAAGGGGTGAATGGGAGGAAAGACCAGAGACTGTGTGTCTACGCCACTGTCAAGGATCTTGAAGTGCTTCAGACTTCATACTGAGAACGGAGGCAGAGAAGTCAGATGGCAGAGTGGAGGGAACTGGAATATTGTTTTTATGCTAGGGAGAGAACTGGCTGGAAGAGGTGGGGACTGGATATGGGCCTGAGATAAGGTAACCCGCTCAATGTCTTGTGGCTCCTCAGGGGGCAGAAGAGTTGACTTTGGTCACAGAAAAGCCGTCCATCCTGTGGAAGAGGGGCGAATGTACAGACAGGGACTGGTGGAGAGAGACATGCATGTGCTTAGAGGTCACTCTTACATGATGGCTTTCACTTTCCTAGAAAAGTAATAGGTGCAAGTTTGGTCAGTCATGGAGGTAGAGCCAGGAGGATCAGGAGTTTAAGGTCATCGTTGGCTACATAAGACGTTTGAGTCCATCCTGGGCTAAATGAGTGTGTCAGTGGGGAGGGAGGGAGGGAGGGATGGCTGGAAAGACGGAGGAAGAGAGGGAGAGAAAGGACGGAGGGAAAGAAAGAACAAAATAAATAAAATACCACACATATAAAGCCCGGAACACACTGATTTGTATTTGCTGGGCGAAACTCACTAGTGATTTAAAGAGCTAAAATAAAGAGCCTCCAGCTGTCATTTTCTGTTCCACATCCAGTCTCTCTGTGGCTCTTATTCATAGGCGAAGCAGCCAGGTCTAGTGGGAAGAGCATGCGCCTTGGAATCAGACAAACCCGAACCTCAGTTTCCCTCTGTCGTCAGTGCCATAGACTTTTCTGTTTGGGACACTGCAGATTGATAAGAATGTACTTCATGGACATTTTACCCATCCATCCTGTTCTGCTGCCTGGCACAGCATGGAACCAGCCTGTCGGGTCTTTGATTAGGGGGTAGATAACTTCTGAGCTTTACTTTCCTCATCTGCAAACTGGGGGGAAAGTCCCAGGGTAGTTTTGCAGATTGAATCAATCCTGTAAAATACTTAGTGTGGTGTCTGGCTCACAATAAGCTGTCATTATTTTCTCTCTCCTCTTCAGTGGCAGAATATTTAACTCAGTGGAAATTCCATTCCTGATTGTCATAGATAACAGCATCCCTAGTAGAATGTAAATTAGTGCAGCCACTATGGAAATCAGCATGGGGCGGGGGTGCATCAAAAAACCTAAAAACTACTATATGACCCAGCTAAACCACTCCTGGGCATTTGCCTGAAGGATTCTATAATGATGCACCACAGGGACACTTGAACACCCCATGTTTATCTATTTACTTATTTTTAAATATTTTATTATTTTTACTTTATGAGTATATTGCCTGCATGTAGGTAAGTGCACCCGTGTCATGCAATGCCCACGGAGGACAGAAGAGGCCATCGGATCCCCTGGAACTGGACTTATGGACAGTTGTTAGCTGCCATGTGGGTGCTGGGATTCGAACCCAGGTCTTCTGCAAGAACAACCAGTGTTCCTAACTGCTCAGCCATCTCTCCAGCCCCATTTGTTTTTATGTATGTTGTGAGGGATCAAACTCGGCCTTGTGCTTGGGAGGCAGGTTCTTTGACCCAGCCCTCTCCCCAGCCCTGACTTCTCATGTTTGTTATGGCATCGTTCGCAGTAGCCAGCCTCTGGAATCGGCCTCGATGCTCATCAACAGATGGATGAACAAAGTATGTGTGAATGCACAACAGAGTTTTATTCCGCTGTGAAGGAGATGAAGCCCAGTGGTCTGTCAGGAAATAAATGAAACTACAGATCATCATGTAAGCCAGATGCAGACACATGCCTCATGTTTTCCTCCCTGGAATCTAGAATGAATGCGTAAATATATGATGAGTGAATATGTGCATGTATGTACATGTATGTACATATCTATGACATGAAAGGTGAAGGGCCTGCTGGGAAAGAGTAAGGCGATCACTGAAGGGAGAAGGTGGGCTAAGTGGGCCGTGTGGGGTGGTTATGATTACGTGTAAAAACGAAGCCCAGCATTTTCTATAGCAAGTAGGCATTAATAGCAAACACTTAAGTCAATGTTCACACTAATGATGAGAAGTTAAATATAATTATTGTTCAAAAAAGCATTCCAATATGTTACTATCCAAATATCATTATTCTAATAATCACTTTACAGTATTTTCACTGAGTTGCGCTTTTCATATAATAGATCTTAATCAAATTTAGACCCCCTCCCCCATCCATAGTCCTCATAACAGCCCCACCAGATTTCATGCATTCTGTCATAAATGTTAAGTCCTTTCTGGTCAAACGTTTGTACCCAGATGTCCTTCAGTGCAGTGCAAGTTCATCCACTGGTGTCTACTCGTCCTATCTAGAATCTCTCCCTTAAAGAAGACCTATTCATCCTCGTCCAGCAGTGATCAGTTGCCAATAGTTCTAGGCCAGGGCTGGGGCCTGCTGCCTGTTTCCCTTGTTCTGTGCTGTCTTGTCTGATTGAGTCGGCATGGATCGTGTGTATGCTGTCATCATTAGAGTGCGTGTCCCTGGGAAGGACTCCTCTGTTAAACCTCACTCACCCACCCACGGCTCAGGGACCACTGTGAAGAGGAGGCAGGAAGATTGTAAGAGCCAGGTTGGTGCATGAGCATAAGGAAACAGGCTTCCAGGCCTCTGGGGACTTGCTCGTATGAACTAATTGCTTGTTTTATGGTGTCTTTTGCTTCCCTCCAGTCCCTTTGGCCTTACTGAATCACCATAAACCATCCTATGAGACTGTAAATGGGGTGAACTGGAAATATGTGATAAATGTGTGTCAGAGATGGAAACCCTGGGCCCCAACAGTTACATTACACAGCTGTTTGGGATTATGGGGATGGGGACAAGGCCTGATTTGTCAGCTGCCCACTGAGCCTTTCTGTGTAGTGTTAGTATTGTATGTGATGTCTGGATGCCGGTGGCTGTCAGGTAGCTCATCAAGTGAGCCTCAGTTTTTGTGTCGCTCAATTATTTCCTTGAAATTAACTGCTCAGAATTTCCAAAGTGAAACACACGTCTGCACCATCTTTAAACATGTCACCTTTTAAGATTTCCTCTCCTTGGAAGACTCAGGAAGGTAGTGGTCATCTTTTCCCTCTGATGTCGGCTTGGGAAGGGATGGCCAGTGTTACCAGGGTTGCGCTGGGACAACGTCAAGTAGGCAGCGCGGGCAGAGAGCGCCCTTCTGTGGAGCCTCCACTTTTTCTCTCTCATCTGTGACCCTGGCTATGAGCCACACCCCATCAGGATCAACCTCGTTCCTCCTGTACACACCCCCGGTATACACTCATGCTCTGTAACTCTAGGGTGCCTGTCATTCTGTGTTAATTCATGTTTAAAGGTACTCTTACGAGAACTAGAGGTCACGGCCTGTGTCCCAACAAGCCAAGGCTCTTCCTAAAGTGGCCACATTGAAGAAATCTGTTCTCTGGTTCCCGTAATCAATCTGGCTCTTTCAGTTGGCTTATTGAAGACAGGTGGTCAATACAGTAACTCAAAATGTTTAAAGAACCTCAGGACTATTGCTCCAGGTTAGCATATGATGCTTCTATTTACCTCCGTAGGAGTCCTGTGCTGATCACAGTGCCTAGCTCTGAGTTGGTACTTGGCATGCTGTTTACAGGCACACACATTTCATACACAAGCGTGCACTCTGATTTGGGAGCACAGAGCTCCTCGTTCTTACCATGGTGGACAGTCACACAGATTATGCCGCTGTGACTCGGATATTTTGGTTCTAGAGACTGAAAGCTAAATATTGTGCTTTGAGCACCATCAGAGGGAAGTTAAGGGCCCCATAGGCTACATGCTGCCCTGGGGGTCCACAGTAGAAAAGCACCTGAGCTCATTCCTGCCATGGATGGACCTGGGCTGCTTAGACTTGGTCCCAGTGAGGCAGGTCACTTCCAAAGGACTTTGGATTAAGGTCCTCCAAATAGATGATCAGAGCTTCCCTTCATGTGGCGTTGAACATAACAGTGTGCCATACAGTCCCAGAACCAAGGGCCCTGAGAGAGAAGGGGAGTCACTGGAAGGAACACTGGGCCCTGTGCCGGGAGCCAGAGGCAGCCGCGGTCCAGAGTGGGGTGGCCAGATAAGGAAGTGAAGAAGCCGCAGAGCCACAGCCCGGAGCCTGTATTGAGGGAGCAGTGCGGCTGGCGGCATTGGGCTTTTTACCCCGGGAGTTGGGCATCATCCCAGATGTCTGCGTAGATGAGCGATTTTTATTCTCCCAGTGGAGCCCTTGCTGAAGTTCTGGAACACTGGGAACCAGGCTGTAGGAGGGATTGCCTAAGGCAGTGTTCTGGAGTCCAGGCTTAATCCTCAGGGGTCTTGGTGTGGCCGTGACACAGCAGGAAATGACTCAGACATGATGTTAAACAGATGACTGGAATGTTGACCTCACAGTTGTGTGTGAGGGAGAAGACTGGTTGCTTCCCAAGCCCCGCCAGTTGTTGTACCCCTCTGATGTTCTTAGCTCCTGAGGCCAGGATGAGCGGAAGTTTAAAACCTACACCCGCGTCTCCGCACCCCCAAACTTAGCAACACGCACAACCACTCCCTTCTCCTAGGCCTCTGGTTCTAGGTAATAGTGTGTATCCTGAAGGAGGCTCCTTACCTGAGCATTGGCCATGGAATTGAAAGGGGGTCTGTTTATCAAGCTCTTAAAATAGGCATCTCAGGGCCAGAGAGATGGCTCAGCAATTAAGAACAGTTGCTACTTTTCCAGAGGACCAAGTTTGGCATGCGTGGGACATACACGCACACACACACAACATAAGGAGTTGAGTTTGGGCACATAAGGCAAAGACACAAGTCTGAGTCCTGCATACACTGTGCTCTAAGCAGCTGGCCCATTGCATCTCCTTCTCAGGAAATCTAAGGGTGTAGAGCAGAGGCTGTAACTGCTGAATGACGGAGATTCTTGTTAGTGGGTACAGTCTGGGTAAGAGAAACTTCACAGCCATTAAGGTTGTGGAGGGACTATCTTTGTTACTGCACTGGGAGCCACCCTTGCCCATAGCTTCGCCCACCTTGGTCTTGGAAGGCAGGGCCGATGTAAGGACAAAGACTGGGAACAGCCTCTCATGCGGACCGGCTGCTTCTCTGCTTTCTGGACCCTCAATCTGGCTTCTCTCTGTGGTTCCATTAGTCACCCAGAGCTGCCTGCCTCTCTGCCTGCCTCCCTCAGGGATGGGGTAGCAGTCAAGCTCAATACTTGCCCAGAACCGTCTTTCCTCCTCTTGACTCCACTTACGAGGGAGCCTTGAAAGCAGGGATGTCAGCTATGTGGTCAGTAATTCCTCTAGCCCTGGGGACATGGCTGTTTCCCAGCATGGATTGCCAGGCCTGTTTCTATGACCAGTATCACTGGATTTCTTACAGTGTTACTGCATGTATCATGGCCTTTTTAATCTACAGAAGACTACTTTTTGTGGCACCCATAATGTCACCCTTAGGCTGTCTCTGTAAAGTGCCAGCTCTTAAAATATTCATCTCTAATGTGCACTCAAGGGTTCATTCGATTATCACAGGGTTGTTTTGAATAAGCGTGTCATCTGACAGCTCTTTAAGGAAAAATGGTTACTGGGCCATTGTTTCCCGAGTACTGGGGTGATAGTCTTGCTTTGTTTCCATAAATGTTGCCCTGGCATGGGGTGGGGGATGGGTGCTATCTCAGAGCTATTGTCATTTGGGCCCAAACTGAAGCATTGTGTGTTTCCTTTCCAGTGCCCGGCTTTAAAAGGTATCGTCTCTGACAGGTACTGTGTGTGAGTCATAATTATGATAAAGAGAGGCCGCTGGAATAGTTCCATCAACGCTGATTTGTCAGTGTCTTGATTTCAGCCCAGGAAGGGAATAACCTCATGATTACCACTGGTGACCATCACACTTGGGTTATTTTTGAAAATCACTTCAGCTCTGGAGACTTACTGTCCTTCCCCTTGAAGGCAGTCCTGTGGGGCGGGGTTTTGAGATTGGTGTCTGTGTGGTGTCTGCTGGGATTTCCTCCAACTCGTACCCCATTCTGGGCATCAAACTCCATCTATGGTTCCCCACAGAGGAGCATTTTCATCATGCTGGTGTGTGCGTGCGTGTGTGTGTGTACATGCGTGTGTATGAGCTCTGATGTCATTACTTGGACTCCACACACCTTCTATTTTGAGACAGCTTCTCACTGGCCTTGCACTCGACAGGTAGGCTGGACTGACTTGCCAGCAAGTCCCAGCGCTGTGATCACACACACACCACCCTGCCCTGCTTTTCTTGCAAGGTTCTGGGGACCAAACTCAGGCCCTTGTTGTGAGAAAAAGCACTTTACTGATGAGTTCTCTCCTTGGCCCTCGTACATGGGCTCCTTAGAGCTAGAACCTCGCGTCCATCTCAGCCGGAATTGCTTCTCTGGACTCTGCACCAGGCTTCTGTGCTGCAGGCTATTGCTTGTCCACAGGCACATCCTTCACCTCACATCAAGATACAGGACAGAATCAGAGCCGTTCTCTGTGTGGCTCCCCAGAGCCTGAGTTCAGTGCAGCACGCCCTCACGGCCTTCATCTTCCTTCCTCATCCTCGTAGCCTCACTCCCCGGTTAGTTTTCATTTCTTTTCGCTGACGTCCACACCGGAAGCAAGGTGACTGCAGCCAGAAATCGGCCTCACACGTAAAGACCACCATCCTCACATGCCACTGCGGGCTTCTGCCCTGATGCGTGGTCTGCATCCTCTTCAGAAGGTCAGGCCAAATCCCTGAGACAAAGGAGAGGCTCCCCAGGCAAACAGGACAGCTGGCGGGGACGGCAGGAACTCCTGCTGACTCACCTTCCCCAGGGGAGCTGCCAGAGGTACCAGAGAAAACAGATTTATCCAGAACCCGAGCTACAAGGCTAAATCTTTTACAGTACTGGAGTTGGGAGTGTTGATTTGTGACCTTGAGTCTAAAAGCCTACATAAAGCCGTGAGCATCAGGTACCCAGGAGCAGAGCGAGCTCCCAGGCCTGCACGCGTGTGGCTTTCCTGCCGCCGCTGGATCACTGGGTCAGCTTTTCTCTCAGCCTCGTTCTCTGCCATCTGGTGCCGCTCCTCCTTCCAGTGTGTCAGCTGCTCACCAGAGAAGCGCAGAATCTGGATCACAGTTGGAACAGAATACACACAGGAGGAGCGCCTTCAGGCTGGAGAAATCCACCAGAAGAGCTAGATGTAGTGGCATGTGCTTGAAATCCGAGCACTGGGGAGGTGGAGGCAGGTGGGCCTAGGGGTTCCCTGGCCAGCCGCGCCTCCTTGGCAAGCTCCAGGCCAGTGAGACTCTGTCTCAGTAAAATCTCAATAAAGAGAAGCACCCGAGGAATGACAGCTTAGGTTATCCTCTGGCCTGTCCATGCAGACACAGAGACACAAATATACACACATGGGTACACGTGCACGGGTACACAGACAGATGCACAGAGATACACATACCTACAGATACACACAGAGATACATGCAGATACACATACACAGAGAGATACACGTACAGACACACAGATAACACAGATATACATACACATAGAGACACATACAGACACACACTCTACACATACACACACAGATGCACATACAGACACACAGACACATACACAGAGATACACATACACATACACACAGAGACACGCAAGCTCCAGGCCAGTTAGACTCTGTCTCAGTAAAATCTCAATAAGGAGAAGCACCCGAGGAATGACAGCTTAGGTTATCCTCTGGCCTGTCCATGTAGACACAGAGACACAAATATACACACATGGGTACACGTGCACGGGTACACAGACAGATGCACAGAGATACACATACCTACAGATACACACAGAGATACATGCAGATACACATACACAGAGAGATACACGTACAGACACACAGATAACACAGATATACATACACACAGAGACACATACAGACACATACTCTACACATACACAGATGCACATACAGATACACAGACACATACACAGAGATACACATACACATACACACAGAGACACGCATGTAGATACCCAGAGATACACACACAGATACACACAGGTGCACATACAGATACACAGAGACACATATGCAGAGACGCACATACAGACACACAGATATATAAAGATACATATGTCTGGGCTTGGCCGTGGTGGGGCTGAGGAAACTGGATTTGGAATGCGTTCATCTACTGGAGTGGAGTCTATTTTTGTGACTCCTGGTGTGGGGGGTGGCATAGGGAGCTGGTTGAGGGTGACTTTGGCTAGCCAGGCTGATGGGTTTCTGTTGAGGACACAGCACAGGGGTCACTCACCTCTGAGGTGAGCTCCCCAGAAGGAGCTGTCCTATGTGCTGCCGCTCCCGTTTGTCTCCGAGCTGTATGCCTCAGCTGTTAATTTGTTTTTGTTTCTGTGTGACCACTCACTAAGCTATCTGTGTGTGGTGGTGGGTTGCCATGGGAACATGGGGTCTGTACATCAAAGCCACAGGTCTTGCCTTTGGAAGGCCCTGTCTAGCACGGCTGCTGTGTCACTGCATTGTAAACACAGGTGGAGGGAAATGTCATTTTGTTAGTGCTTGTCTTCAGAACGCTTTTTTTCCAGAGATCCCAAGGCTTCGCACTGGCTCAGGAACCTCACGTTTTACACATTTTACAGCATGCATGCTCCAGGAGCCATGAGAGATGAGCATGAAGATGAGGACGAGCAGGGGTAGCACTGGGGGCGTGGGCGAGAGGCAGACGGCCAAGGAGAACAGCCAGGAGGAAGAAATCTGCCATCACGAAGGAGAGGAGCCGTGGGTTTCAGGGTCCTAATGCGTTCAGGGGGTGCTGACACAGCAGAGGTGGACAGTGTGTCCAGGGAGGAGGAAGATGGGACCTTCCCCTCCCCTCTGACTACACAGTGGGAGAGTCACGTGTCCCTTTGTGGCGCACACATCCAGATTCACCCTTCTGCCTGCTTTCATGGGGCCCAGAGAAGCTTCTAAGTGCTTTTAGCGTCCTCCTGGGAGGAAGGTGGGAAGACAGGCAGGCAGCCAGGAAATCTTGCTGATTATTAAACTGAGTCTTGCTAGACCTTTTTATTAGCAATTAGACTTCGCTTTACAACACTAAAGAGTATAAACTCCCCCTCTGTCTCTTTAGCTCAAACCTCCAAAGAATCTGCTTTGTAGGGTGTTTATTTATAGCCCCAAGTAGAGGTAGGCCTGGGAGCTCTGGGGAGGCTGGGCCTCAATGTGCTCTCAAGCAGAAGGAGGCTAGAAACCCCACAGTAGGATCGTGTGTTCACCTTCCCAGTGTCCCCATCCCGTGTTTGAGTGACAGCTAGTTGAAAGATGGCACCTTTGAGTGTTGTTTGGGAGGCTAAAGTGTGACTATATCAAAGGCTCAAGTATCGCTGGGACACTTAACATTCTAGAGCATTGTTACATTGCTTAAAACTGAAGGAACAGAAGCTGGGCATGGGAAGGCACACCTGTAATCCCAACATTCTGGAGGCTAAACATGCCTCCTGTAATCCCAACACTGGAGGCTGAGAGAGGATTGCTGTGAGCTGGAGACCATCTTAGGCTCCAGTGAGTACCAGGCCAGTCAAGGTCACAGCAAAATTGTGTGTCAAAAAATAAAATAAAATAAAATAAAAAAATAAAAACCCAAAGCAAAACAAAGCACAGTAACGGTGGAATGTGCAAA
>NW_008360311.1:3047334-3068147 GCF_000622305.1 Nannospalax galili
TAACTCCAGTTCCAGGGGAATCTGATGTCCTCTTCTGACCTCTGCGGGCATTGCATGACACAGGTGCACTTACATACATGTAGGCAATACACATACACATAAAATAAAATAAAATTTAAAGTCAGCACAAGCATCAAAATAGAAATCATGCCCGTCTCCTCTGAGACTTTCCTTGTATGTTTTCAAAGTACGTTCAGCCTTCGTTTACCAAGCTTTCTTTCTTATGCCTTTGGCTTTCCTCTTGTTTGGTAATAACAGTAGTGTATTGGTGAATTTTCTCATCACTGAAAAAAAAACCTCACAGGAGCAACTTAAGGAAGAAGATTGTTTCGGCTCACCATTTCTGAGGATCCAGTACAGGCAGGGAAGCGCGATGGTTAGAGCAGCGCTGTCAGCAATGGCAGGAGCATGTGGTGACTTTGTCCACGTGGTGTGGGGAGGGGGCAGGGAGCACAGGCTAGAACAGATGCAGGTCTACCCATCAAAGGCCCACCTCCAGGGACCTGCCTCCATCATCTAGGCTTCACCTTGTGAAAACTCCACAGCCTTTCCAAACAACACCCTATGGTGACCAAGTACTCTAACACGTGAGTCAGGGACATTTAGATACAAGCCATAATAAATGGTCAGGAAGATTTTTCCTGAACACCAAGCGTGCTGCTGGTGGCCTAACAAGTGGGCAGGCTTCCCCTGAAATCAGGAATCAGGAATTCCTACCTGTGGGAACACCGATGATGTTATGCTTTGAGAAGCCAACCCGTTCTGGAAGGACTAGCCTTGTGCCATCCATAGAAGCAGAGAATAGGATGGGGTTGCCAGGGCCTGGGGTGAGGGAGATGGGAGCATCGCTGATCAACTGGTATGAGTCCCGTTAGCAAGGTGAAGATGGTCCTGAGCCCTGCTGGGCCTTGCTTCACCTTGTGAAAACTCCACAGCCTTTCCAAACAACACCCTCTGGTGACCAAGTACTCTAACACGTGAGTCAGGGACATTTAGATACAAGCCGTAATAAATGGTCAGCAAGATTTTCCCTGAACGCCAAGCGTGCTGCTGGTGGCCTAACAAGTGGGCAGGCTTCCCCTGAAATCAGGAATCAGGAATTCCTACCTGTGGGAACACCGATGATCCTGAGGAGTGTTATGCTTTGAGAAGCCAACCCGTTCTGGAAGGACTAGTCTTGTGCCATCCATAGAAGCAGAGAATAGGATGGGGTTGCCAGGGCCTGGGGTGAGGGAGATGGGAGCATCGCTGATCAACTGGTATGAGTCCCGTTAGCAAGGTGAAGATGGTCCTGAGCCCTGCTGGGCCTCATTGTGCCTCTTGCTCATAGCACTCACTAGGTCTCTTGCAAAGTATCTTACCACAGCTAGGCAAGAACAGAAGATTCCCGAGACCTCCCACACCTGCTCTGATCGAGCTCCACAGAAGTGCATACCGGAAGGTGTCCACACCTGGGGGAGGCACCACAGTGGAACAGGCTTTGACAGGTCTGAGGTTCCTGAGATTGGCGAGTGGCAGAGCAGGACGGTGGTCTTGGCTTCTGGCTTCTAAGCAAACCCCTCCTCCTGGTCCCGCACTCTGCTGCTGGCTCGGTTCTAGAGGGGAAGATGATCGAACCAAGCTTTCATAACCTTCCTGCTAAGGTGCAGGCTCTGAGCACAGCACTTGAACCCACTGAGCTAGCAGCTTTGTGAACTTAAAGATTATTTTTTTTTAATGGGCATCCAATTACATAAGCATACGTGTTTATAGACTAGGTATGTCTTGACTGATTTTGTTGTTGCTGTTATTTTGAAAACAGAGTCTTACTCTGTAGTCCAAGCTGGCCTCTGACTCACAGCAACTCCCCTGCCTCAGCCTCTCATGTGCTGGAATTACAGGTATGAATCATCATGCTCAGATTAATTTTCACTTTATAAACTCCACAATATTACATTGAGAGATAGAATACAGAGTTCTTAGGTAACTTCTGAGAGCTTGTATGAAGTTTCTACCCAGCGTCCTTCAGTCAAAGAGCAGAGAATTAGCCCAGCTTAACATCTCCCGGTTCTTTGCAAGGAGCCTCCCCTTGCCTCCTCTACATGATCAAGCCTGTGGCTGTCCATTAACCAACTGCAGCTTTTTAGTTATTAAAATTCCACTATGGACTGACAATCTCAGAGTAAATTATATTCTTTTGGTCTGTGTCCTCCTGTGAGGCCCTTTATAAGTAATATTTGGCTTCTTTTAAGAAAGAAATACTAGGTCCTTATGAATTCACAGCAGAATGAAGAATTGAGTGGTCCACCATCACTGGCTAATGCCGGGCACTGAAATGTGTGCCAAGACCAAAGCCAGGGCAGGGTCGGGAAGGGGAGCACCGCCCGCGAGAGCTAGGCTGAGGGGAGCACTGTCTGTGAGAGCTGGGCTTAGGAAAGCTATGAACAGTGGTGGAATTGTGTTTTAGGTCTACGTTTGACTAGTAGTAACACACACACACACACACACACACACACACACACACACACACGGCGTCATCTGCCTAGTCTTCTCTAAATCTTAGCATTTAGCTGAAATATGAAAATCCACCCCCTGTGAATACATGCTCAGGAAGTGATGTGCTTAAGATGTGACTCTCTAGGTCAAAGAGAAAGTTGGAAAGCTAGAAAGGCTCTTCTGGAAAGGGTGAGATACGGACTGGACTGACCACCTGTATTCTCCCCACCTCTCCCCACCACACTTTAGAGAGGTTGTGTTCATGGTGGGCATGGGGGGAGGTAGAGACCATCTCTCCCTTCATGGGCACCTGCTTACAACCACCCACCCACTCACCCACCAACTTCCTGTGCACTGCTCTATGCAGCCATCTGTCGAGTGTCAGCTTGACCACTGTAGTAGGTGTTGTTTCTACCTATGAGACAGAGGGTGACTTTTTGTTCAGTAAGAAGCATTATGTCTCTGAGCTGACCTGACACTCCTTGTAGCTAACAGAATTCACAGTCTCAAACTCCTTCGTAAAGGAGAATTATTCTCTTGAGCAAGACTACTCTTTTTTATTTTTTTTCAGTTAATAGAAGACAGGGCACGGTGGGTAATGCTTGTGATCCCGGCCCTGGGGAGGAGGAGGCAGGGAGATTGCCTTGAGTTTGAGGCCTGCTGGGGCTACAGTGGGAGACCCTGTCTCAAAAGAGAAAGACTAGTATTTCTATGGAGACTGATCTGATCTGATTAAGAGCTCCCATAAGCCTGGCTCCCACTGTCAGTGCTCCTCTCAGCCCATTTACCATCAAGGAACACTCCCATTGTGATGAGTCATGTCAGAGAGCATTCTAGGCCTAACGTTGACATCTCCTAGACAAAACAGGCCTCCTGACTCTTCCCCTGAAGCTTTTCTTAACCAGTGTCTACAGTGTGCAGAAAGCCCCCAGGAAGGGCACCCAGTTGGACAGACACTGTCAACACTGCCCACTGCGTGTAGGTCCCTTCTGGGTTGAGACATTCATGTTGCCTTGATTCTGTGAGATGTTCTATATGAAGATGGAGCCTGCAGAGGGGGGTTCACCTTTCAAGCAGCATTCTTTGCAGACGTTGACCACACAGAGCTGACCAGGCAGGGCCAGGACATGTGTAGACGTAGTAGACTCAGCCCTCCCCTGACCTCTGTTGCTGAGGAGGTGATATGGAGTCCTTCCACTGAGAGAGAAGCATGGATGTGCAGCACATCCCAGTAAGTCGGGTTGTGCAGTTTTCTAAAGCAGACATGCTTCTGTTTTTATTAACCATAGGACAAGGCATGTAGAACTTGTAAAGAACACCCCCCCCCCCCGTTCCCTCTCCTTCGCGTCAGCCTGTTGTCCTGTGCAGTCTAGTGCCGTCTTCTGGTTTGGAACCAGCGGCCTGTGTCCTTGGAGACAGGGCCATACGGGAATTTCTGGAGATTTTTGTTAGCTGTCATTTCAAAGGCAAAATAAGAGCCATGCTTCCAGGAGGTACCTAAAATAGATGCTGCCTCCCCCTAGGCTCGTGGACAGGTCAAGATCCAATGAAGTTCTGGCACCTAAAATAGCTGTGACGGGGTACATGCTGCCTCCCCCTAGGCTCGTGGACAGGTCAAGATCCAATGAAGTTCTGTTGATGGGAAGCATGCCACAGCAGGGTTTTTAAATTTTTAAAAAATGTCGCTGGCCCCAGCTGGCCTGGAGCTCCCCATGTAGATGGTCCCAGGCTGGCCATGATCTCACTGCACACAGCAACCCGCCTGTCTCTGCCTCTTGAGCACTGGAATTAAAGGCATGTACCACCAAGTCCAACCATGACAGGGTTTTATTCTGCACTGGGTTTTTATGACATTCACAGTACAGCTTAGTCCACACAATAGCAATGTCAACAAGAAAGCAGGTTGTGGGAGATTATGGATCCCTTGTAAACCACCGCAGTGCTTCCTTAAACCAGTCATTTCTAATACTGTAGCAGGTGATCATCTTGTTGTGTTAACGTACAGTGTTGTGACAACATTCGGTGGTATAAAGTGGAAGGCCTGGTGACGGGGCAGGGCTACTCGGTGCAGCTAGGAGGCAGCCCAGAAGAATCTGTATTATAACCCTGCAGAGTGTTGCATAATGATAACCAAGCAGCCTCTAGGGGGCAGCAGAACTCCAAGTAAGACCTGTGCCCCTGCAGGCCATTTCTGGCCCATGCCCACCCCTCCTCTGAGTTATTTCAGCAGCACCCAGTTCTTCTTCCCTCTGCCTAGACAACCTCATCCTTTAGGCCCCGGCACCCTCCGTGGTTAAGCCTCCCTCATCCCCTGTGTCCCACACTCTTAACCCTTCCTGGTGGCCTTCACATGTAATCAGTCCAGACTGGCTGGCTGGCCGGCCAGCGGGCTCCAGGGGTCCACCTGTTGAAAGTTTCTTGTTTTTTTGTTTTTCCAATCTGGGGACTGAACTGAGAGCCTCATGCTTGCAAGGCAACCACTTTACCCGCTAAGCCATCTCTGGAGCCCCTGAAGGAACATCCTTTAGTATACAGTGATTGCTAGACACGTCGTTACTACTTTGTCAAGACATCTTGGTTTTGTTCAAGAGAAAGTACATCTGCTCCTCGGGCTTCTGAAGCGACTCCATTGCCTCGGCCTTCAGGGCCGGTTCCTTCTGACTAGGGAGAACCACAGGAAAGGAAAGGAACCATTAGCTTCGGTGGCATTGACACAGACTTTGTCTCAGCCCTTTCCTGTCCTAGCTGAGTATCTCGAGCAAATGAACTTCTCAGCCTCAGTGGGATCAGCTAAGGTGATCGCATGATTCATTATCTAAACTAGAATACATTTGAGAGTGAAAGATGGTGAAGGAGAACCAGAGATGGGCAGTGGAGTGTGAGCACAGAGTGTATGTAGGAATTACCACAAAGGGGGGAAGTGGCCTCTGCACCAAGCTGGGCGATGGTGAGCACTGTGGAGCATGGCCAGGGAGCAGAGTCACCGGATAGAGAATTACTGAAGAAACATTGAGGTTTAGGAGGGTTCTGGTTAAACAGACCTAATGGGATGCTTTGTACATGTGTGTGTTTATATGTGCAGGTACACACATGTGTGCAGGTACATGTGCATTGTGTGTGCACGTGCGTGTAGAGGCCAGAGGACAACTTTGGGTGTTGTTTCTCAGGTGCCGTCAAACTTGTTTTTAGAGATAGGGCTTCTCACTGGCCCAAAGCTTGTCAAGTTGGCTAGACCAGGGGTCATCCACCTTGACCTCTCTAACCCTGGGATTACACCTGTGTACTACCACACCTTTTTAAAAATGTGGGTTCTAGCTCAGCATCGTGGTACATACCTTTATTTCCAGCACTTGGGAGGCAGAGGCAGGTGGGTCTCTATGAGATTGAGTCAGACTGGTCTACACAGTGAGTTCCAGGTCAGCTGGAGCTACAGGGAGACCCTGTCTCAAAAAAAAAAATGCGGATTCCGGGGATAGACCTCAGGACCTTGTGGTTTCAGCACAAGCATTTTACCTACTGAGCCATTCTCCTAGTTTCCAACCTAATGGAATTCTTGCTGAAAGACAGCCAGGCTGACTAGAGTGGCCGGGGGAGTGGGGTGGGAACTTGGCTGGATATTAAGGGTGATCTGATATTGAAGGTGTATGGAGACGGGCAGGGACTCTCTGAACTAGCAGGATTCTCGCTACAGCTGGTTGATGCAGGCCACTAAGCAAAGTCAAGGTAGAGAGCTCAGAGGAGCCTATAAAGCTTACTCAAGGGAGAGGGTCTCTGTGGAAGGGGATGTTTAAAAATAATTAACCATCATGGCCTTGGGGGTGTAGGTTAGTGGTAGAGTACTTGCCTAGCATGTGTGAAACCTTGAGGTTAATCTCAAACCAATTACTTCCAAAAACAATTCCCATTTCAGTTAGGACCAAAGAGTCCTGGCCTGCTGGTGCACAGAGGTTGACTGTAGATGATGATCATGTTTGCATGTTTAAAAAGCGAGGGGAAGGGGTGTTTATGTGTTTATCATAAAGAAAAAAATCACAAAATCTGAGGGGGGGACGAGGGGTATGATTGATGCTTTCCTAGTGTGTACAAGATCCTGACTTCTATCTCCCAGAATCAGAGAAGAGGATTTCTAATGGTCAGATAACATTGCACAGTGCGCAAATGTACCAAACATTACTCTGCGGTTCCTTAATATGCACAATCTTTATATATTGATTTAATTGTTTCAAATTAAAATAATTGTATAATTTTTTGACATTTGTTTTTTTTCTAATTGTTTTTATTTATGGCTTGCTTTTGCTGTAGGTATTTATATTAAAACTACTTTTAAATAAAGCTTTTCCAAAAAAATGAAAACACATACAGGACAAATACTAAGCTGTTTGGGATTCTGGGGTGGCAGGTGTGAATCACACAGTGCTTCGAAGAATAATTTTTAAAAAACCATGTAAAGTATTTCAGAATGTACCATGTGTTGGTATAAAGGCCTCCTTTCCTTTCCCAGAGGGAAGTTGGGTGAAGAATAGCCAAGGCCTGTGGGCTTTAAAGACCCTGCTACAGGGAGGGATGCTCCTAGTTCCCACATGGTAACCCAGAGTGCCAGCTGACTTGTTGATGGAGAGCCTCTGTGGACAGCCGTGCACTGGGGTGGAGGGTGAGGGACTGTGGTCTGGCTGTCCTGTGAGTATAGAGCTCTTGCCTGTACTTGATTCACGGCCACTTGTCTCGGAAGCTGGGACCAGCCCTGTCACCTTCATGCGCACCTAGCTCCTACCGTTTAAGGGTCCGATTTTAGCACCTGTGTTTAAATAATCGATCTACCATAAATGTAGAAGTCTGAGCTATAAAACATACAGTTTCCCTGAAGGTCCATGTCCTCACACAGCTGGCAACTGAATTGCCACCCCACGATTGTGTTTCTAGAGTTGGGTACATCCTTTCGAAGCCTCTAAACCTGTTGCTTCTCTTCCTCCCTCTTGTAAATGCTGTTTTGCTTTGTAACGAAAGCTCCGTAGTCTGTGTGTTCATTTAACCTAAAGCCCCACAATATGGAGGTTTGGACTTTTGCCCACTGTAGGGGTGGTGAAGACTTCAAGGAGTTGGCCTATGGCCTCTTGAAGTAGGGGAGAGTCTGTGAACCAAGAACATTAATGTGTGCAAAGGAATCAAGCCAGACAGCAGAGGGTGGCGGGTGCGTCCCTCTGCCCCTCCATCCCTCTGCATGGCTCCTCATGGTCTCTTCTCCCTCCAGGTATGTGTACATTCCCCTGGGTGGGTCCCAGCGTGGCCTCCTGGGGACACTGCTTTCCACTGCGATGACATTTGCCTTCGTGAGCTACTGGCACGGCAGCTATGATGACCTCTGGTGCTGGGCAGCACTTAACTGGCTGGGAGTCACCGTGGAGAGTGGAGCCCGGAGGCTGCTGGAGACGCCCTGCATCCAGGAGAGCTTGGTGAGCGGGACTGTTGCTATGTGGTAGGGGACGGCTGAGTACGAGGAGCACTATGGGATGGAATGTGTCTCCAGAGCCACCCCAGCACCAGTGGGTCTTGCTGGGCAGGCTCAAAGCCCAAAAGGCCAAGTGTCTAGGAAGCACAGTCGGGGAAGAGGCTTCGTAGCCGTGCTTATGTGGATGGATGGACACATGAAGGAATATTGTAACTATGAAGGTTGTAGATGTTTGTTACAGAAAAATGACAAAATTTAGACCAGAAAAATGAAAAACACCTCTGTAACAGAAGTCACATTAACTCTCATTCTTCTAAATATTTACTGTGTGTGTACATGTGCACATGGCCACACTTGAAACACATGCCAGCATGGCAGAGCTGTGGTGTTACAACTACCTTTCCAAGTCAATGAATCTAACTGTTCCTCTTAATGACTGCATAGAATTCAAATGTATGCTTATTTCATGACTTACTCTGTTGTTTTATTTTTGAGACAGGGTCTTACTATGTAGACCAGGCTGGCCTAGAACTCACAGAGATCCACCTGCCTCTGCCATCTGAGTGTTGGGATTAAGACGTGAGCTACCTCACCGAGCTAATTATCATTGATCATATCATTACCTGAAAACTAACTGAGGGATCGATCCACATTCCAGCTCTGTAGGAAAGTGATCGGGAGAACTGAGTAAGCCCTTCCCTTCACATAGTACTTTCAGTGATTTTGAGCACACATACCTACTCTCTCTTGTAAACATGGCATAAGGTACATTAGAATCTTGTCAGAATCATTGTTTCATACACAGCAGTGTTCTAACTCGAAGATGAGAGCTAAAAAGAAATTTGTGAGCCTTGGTTCTCAACCTAGTAATAAAACACAATTGAGAATTTATTAGAAAAAGTGATTAATGTGGATAAATTCTATCAGTGCATGAAACAAGCAAATCCATTTAAAAAGCCCATGGAAATAGGGTACCATTGAGCATGTTTCTTTAAGGCTAGTGAGAGCACAACAGGACGGTCACTGCAATAAAAACCAGTACAGAGTACACAGTCAAAGCCACATATTGGTAGGACGTAGAATGCTCTTGCATGTTTACAGATAAACATTTTGGGGCTGGGGAGGTGGATCGGAGGTCAAGAGCACTTGCTGCTCTTGAGACCTTGCAGACGACTGAGTTCAGTTTCCAGTGCCTACATCTGACAGCTCACAACTTCTTGTAACTCCAACTCCAGGGGACCTGACACTGTCTTCTGGTCTCTGAAGGCACCCGCACATATGCAACACTCACTCACACACACACACACACACACACACACACGCGCGCGCACGCACACACAGGCACATGCACACACAGAGGCACACACATGCACACACACACAGGCACACGCACACACACACGCGTGCGCACACACAGGCACATGCACACACACAGGCACACACACATGCACACACACAGGCACACACACACAGGCACACGCACACACACAGGCACACACACACACGCACACGCACACACACAGGCACACGCACACACAGAGGCACACAGAGGCACACACAGAGGCACACACACAGGCACACACACACACGCGTGCACACACACAGGCACATGCACACACAGAGGCACACACACACAGGCACACACACACAGGCACACGCACATACACAGACACATACACAGGCGCCCACACACGCACATGCACACACAGAGGCACACACACACAGGCACACACACACAGGCACACGCACACACACAGGCACACGCACACACACAGGCACACGCACACACAGAGGCACACAGGCACACACACACAGGCACACACACACGCGTGCACACACACAGGCACACGCACACAGAGGCACACACACAGGCACACGCACACACAGAGGCACACACACATGCGCACACACACACAGGCGCACGCACACACAGAGGCACACACATGCACACATAGAGGCACACACACAGGCAACATAAACTTAAAAATCTTTAAAAACAGATTTTTTTATTCAGGAGTGGTACTCAGCAACTCGCAGGCAAGAAATGTCTGTGAACGGTAATAGAAAATAGTGTCAGAGTGAAAGTTACGGCTGCATAATGCAAAGTGTTGTACAGGTGATGCCTTACCGATGTCGATCTTCTCGAGTCTGAGCACTCTTCCCCAAAGCCCGAAAGGGTGATGACCATCTGTGAAGTTCAGAGGGTTCTTTTCCACTGTCTCAAGTGCTGTCTGTTCTTTTGAGAAGGTCTAACATTAACCTTGAGGGTGACATGAAGCAGTGTGCTGTGGTCTTTGAGCCACAAGCCAATGCTATTAATACATTTTGAAAATCTGAAATGTTAAAGGAGCAACCCAGTGTTCTGTGTGGCCTATAGCTGGTTAGATCAGGCTGGAAAACCAAAACAAGCTCACTTACTGCGGGAAAACTTGCTCATTTGGTGGAGCACTTGAACATGGAATTTGCCACACGGTAGAGTACCAACCCAGGAGATGCATGTGTTTACCTCACTCGATCTTCTGTCCACAATTCAGGCACCTGGAGCAGAGTAACTTTATACAGGTAAATATTTTTATACTCATGTGTATATGAGATAATTCTTTTATTTGTTCATTTTTTAATCGCATACTTTATAAGACATTTTTCACATCAGCTGTCCTTTCTCCTAGAAACCTGGTAGGGGTTTGTATTGATTTCCTCATGGTTTCCACCAAACACTTGACAGAAACAGCTCAAGGAAGCTGTTTTGAATCACGGTGTAAGGGGCTGCAGCCTAACATTGAGGGCAGGGGCACAAGGCAGCGGGTCAACCGGAAAGACACAAGAGTGTTCATGCTCAGCTCACCTTCTCCTGCATACTCAGTCTGGGACCCTCCTAACCTCATCTAGAAGGTCCCACAAGATGTGCCCAGAAGTTTGTCTCCTGGGTGATTCTGTCTCTTCTTGATAACCTGTGTTAAATACCACAGTGTTTGTGGCTGTCGTGATACTGTCCTTGAGGACCAAGACCCATAGCTACTTATGTCCATCGTTCAGCACAGTGTCGGAGGCAGCCTCCATGTTAAGTAAGTGCAGAGTTAATACTCGCGAGTATGGTCGACTCCAGCCCTTCTTTCACGTCTACGTCAGAGTCGTCTTCAGTACCGTTTCTTACAGTTCAGAAGAGAAAGCTGTTTTCCTTTGTAAGTGAGTGGTTGACATTCTAAATGCACACAACTTCTTAAAATTAAAAATTTGTTATTCTATGTGTATGTATGTCCATATGTATATGTGGGTGAGCATGCCACGGTGCGTGTGTGGAGGTCAAAGGACACCTTTGTGGAGCTGATTCTCTCCTTGCACCTTTACATGGGTCCCAGGGATCAAATTGCCAGGCCTCTGTTGAAAGGACCTTTACCTCATGCACCATCTCACTGGCCACTCAGTTTTTAATAAATTTTGTCCCCATTTAGCCTCCTCCTCTTCTCTTTCCATGAATTCATACCCCACCTCCCTATTCGTCAAAATCCAAATAAAGGCTTAACACCTCCTTGGCACCTGTGCCATCTGGCTGTAAGCTCTCCAGTTAGTCTTAGTATTTTTACAGTGTGGGTGAAAGTACACATCTTTTTTTAGTATCATTTAGAATTTTCTAGAGAAGCAGAGCCAATTTGTATATGGGGAGGAGGGGGAAGAGGACAAAGAACTTTAGTGTAGAGATTACACTGTAGAGATTTAGGTCAGGAGGTTATGGAGTTTGAGAAATCCAGACTCGAGAGCTGATGTGTAAGCTCCAGTCTATGTCAGAAGACAGGAGATCTGTGTTCCAATTAGAACACAGACAGGCAGTGCCCTGTACACAGACAGTCGGCGCCTCTCCACAGGTCACCTGTGTGCACTGTCCCTCTGCCTCTTGGAGGCGTGGTTCTTCTTCACTGATTGGTGTGGCCACTGGAACGTCCTAATCCACACGGCTCTCGTGTTTTGCCTGGTCTGCCGGAGCTGCTACCTGTCAGCTGTGCTTCCACTTTGTCCTGTCAATTCATCACCTCGCAGTGCCAAGTGCTGCTTCTTACTAAAATGTAACCACACCATTCTCTTTAAAACTCGGTCACGGGACTGGAGAGATGGCTCAGCAGTTAGAGCAGTGGCTGTTCTTCCAGAAGACCTGTGTTCAGTTCCCAGCACCCACATGGCAGCTAACAGCCATTTATAACTACGGTTCCAGGGAATCCAATGCCATGTTCTGGCTTCTGTGGGCATTGCTTGACGGGTGCATTTACATACATGTAGTGAAACACTCATATATAAAACATAAATATTTTTAAAAGGGGAGCTGGAGAGATGACTCAGTGATGAAGAACACTGGATGTTCTTGCAGAGGACCTGAGTTCAATTCCCAGCACCCACATAGTGGCTAACAACCATCTGTAACCCCAATTCCAGGGGATCAGATACCCTCTTCTGACCTCCTTGTACACTGCATGACACAGGTAGACTTACATATATGTAGGCATAACACTCATACACATAAAATAAAAATCATGTTTTCCAATTTTCTTTCTAAAAAAAACCATTCTTTTTATTTTATGTGTATGCATGTATTGCTTGCATGTAGGTAAGTGCACCCATGTCATGCAATGCCCACGGAGGTCAGAAGAGGCTGTTGGATCTCCTGGGACTGGAGTTATGGACAGTTGTTAGCTGCCATGTGGGTGCTGGGGTTTGAACCCGGGTCTTCTGTAAGAATAGCCAGTGTTCTTAGCCGCTGAGCCATCTCTCCAAGACCTTCATGGTGTCTCAGATGACCCGTGAGGCCCTGCCTGACCCTGACTTGGTACCTCTCCTGCCCCATCCCTGCCCCGCCCCCTGCCCCTTCTGCTCCTCTCCTCTTCCATCCTTTCGCAGGCCCAGCCCCTCCAGCCAAGCTCCCACTTGCAGGCTTTTCTTCTCCTAAGGTGTTCTTACCTTCTTCAGACTTGGGATTGGGAGACACCTTGTTCATGGACTCTTTGCTGGTCCTAGTTCAGGCAGGTCCTGCCGGATAACCCATTTCGGACATCTCCTAATGTTGTCTTTCACCATAGTTTAATAAAATACTTTTAGATGATAACTTGTTTAATTTCTATCTCCCTCACTGATTTGTGAGTCTCAGATGGGCCAAGGAAAGATAGAAAATGGCAGTTATCACAGTACTTGGTACAGTGCTCTGTTGAGAGAAAGAATGACGTTTTCTACCTTCACTGAGGGGCGTGGAGGAGAGAGTGACTTGGCAGCTGTGTGGATGGAAGCGGTTCCCCTGGAAGAACCCAGGAGGGGTGAGGACCGTTGAGCCAGGACATCATTTTATAGCAATGCAGATTCACATGGCAAATTCTGCTCAATAAACTCAATACAGAACATGTGCGCACATGAAAGAAGGGGCATGAAGAAGCAGGCTGCTTGGTTCCCTGCCGCTTTACAGTGGGGCGGGGTGGGGGCTGACTGTTGGCCATGACTCGGGGAGCCCAGAGCTGCAGGAAGCCCACAGAAGGTATTTTCACGAAGCTGGGTGGAGGCAGGGGGAGCTGCAGTGACTCAGTTTTTCCTGACTGGAGTGCTCCCCAGGGAGCTGGAACTTGTGATCAGCTTGAAATCTCTTGCTAAGTGGCAGCATTTGGAAGCATCGGTAGAATACCCTGCTTTCTGTCAGTTCCAGATTGATCTCTCCTTTGGAGGAAGACCCCTTTATGCTGCCTGTCATTTATTTCTGTGCAAAGGAGAATCAATATTCCAAAGAGTTTACCTGCTGCTGAGTTCCATTTTATTGCAGAATTTAAATATGTCCTCCTCTCTTAACCCTTCTCCCCACCCCCACTCCAGAATGTCTGAATGAACTGGCTTGACCTCCTATGAAGTAGTGAAATTTCTATTTATAGCTATGACCTGGGAAACTTGCCTTCAATGTAAACCACTGAGAGTTAGTGTGATGGTTCTATAAGGTTCTGATGGTCTGGTGTCTCAGACATCACACAGAGACCACGGCTTTTGGTGTTCTGCGTTCAGCTTCTTGGCTGTATTTATGAGTATGATTTTGAAGATACAGGTAGCGGGGGTCCATGAGTTTGAGAGATCTGCCAGCTGAAGTGGACAGTTTATTACAAAGGACCGCTGTGATCCAAACTGCGATGACTCAATTGCATGGGATCCACTAACTGACAAACACAGGTCAGCTGACTTAACTGTAAAACTTTTCCAAGGGTCACAGTCCACTTGTCACTCTGAGGGAACATGAAGCAAACCTGTCTGAAGGGTTGTGCTGTGTGCAACAGCAGCTGGTCTGGTATTCCTCTATGTTTGTCCATTTCAGTGGAGAGAAAAAGATCAGGTGCTCCCTGGGTGTGTCTCTGGATCAGAGCTCATCCCAGAAGGCCCACTTAAGTATCCATTCACTTCTTAACTTGCTTATTTAGGAACTTTGACTGTCAAACACTGGTGAGCTCTCAGCTGAGTGTGTCCTGACCCCTTTATCCAGCCCCTTGTTTTGTAACGTCCCTTGTTCTTCAGCGGATGATGGACTGGTCCATTATGTGCAGTTGGAGACTCTGTCATTAGCCAGCGTCCTCCACAAATGAATGTATCTTCCTACCAGGATGGTCACTGTTCTAGTTTTTCTGTTGCTGTGATAAACGCCATAACCAAACAGCAACTTGGGGATGAAGGGCTTACAGGTTACAGTCCATCATCAAAGGAAGTCGAGGTGAGACCTGAGGGCAGGACCTGGAGGAAGGAGCTGAAGCAGAGACGATGGGGGAATGCTCCTTGCTGGTTGCTCCTCTGGCCTGTGTGTAACCTGTTGCCCACTTGCCCAGGGGGTGGCACCTCCCATAGTGGGCTGGACCGTCTGAAAATGCCCCGCAGACATGCCCATAGGCTCTTCCAATGGAGGAAATTCCTCAGTTGAGGGTTCCTCTCCCCAGGTGTGTCACGTTGACAACCAAAGCTGTCCAGCACATTTGATCCCTTGTCAATCTGACACACAAACACATCACTCTTAAACCACAACCTTTCCATCTCTTGTCCCCAAGATCTCATGTTAAGATCTCGTTAATATACAATACAATACAACCTGTAAAAATTCCAGTGCTTTAAAAGCTCATTGTCTTTTAACTGTGGGCTCCTGTAAAATAAACAAGTTAAAGCTGCTCACTCCAAGAGGGACGAACCAGGCATGATCAGATCAAAGCAAAACCATAAACAGTGTAAATATCTCAGTGTCCAACATCTGGGATTCACTCATGATCTTCTGGGCTCCAAAGGGCTTGGGTCGTCCCACCTCTCAGGCTGTGCCTACAGCAGGACACACAGCTTGTCTCGCGTAGGCCCAGGTCAGCTCCATTCCATACCTGCTGCTGTCCTTGGCGGATGCCCCGTGATCTTGGCATCTCCAATACCTTGAGGTGCCGGAGTCCAGCTCCACCTGAGTCCGGGGCCTGAGGGGGTGCAGGTTTCTGTACCAGAAACCACAGCTGCGGTTCTAGTAGAGGCTGTTGACTGACCCGCTCGGGAAAGGTCAGCCCAAATATCTTCTTCTTCTGAAAAAGTAGCCTTCCACAACCTTTATTTATAATTAGAAAGCTTACAATAGCAGTAAAGCATCAGAGCATAAATCAAACCATGAGTTTGCACAGTATTTCTCAGTGTACAGTATTTTTCAATAATCACAGTAAAAGGAAAGAACAAAGTTCAATGATTAACCTTTTCTTAACACAGCCAAGCAATGTCTTCATTGTTTTCTTTATAGCCTTGCGGTTTCTATTTTACCATAGAAGTGTGAGACAGCCTGTCCCCATTTGCCCTTTAAATCTTTGAATTTAATGTTTACAGGTAGGCGTGTACATTTGAGAGAATTATTTTTCTCATGGGAACGGGAATAACCAACTCTTTATTTATTGTCTAACCAACTCTCCGGTTTATCTTTTCCCTCTCCCCTTTGCTGTCTCTTCCTGAACGTTTTGTATACTTAGAGTCATGTGATTATTTTCTCTATCTCAATATCCTTTATTATTTTGTTGCCATTTATCTTTAAGGGCTTTTTGAATCGCTTCTAGTCTCTGTAAAAGAAGAGGTGATTTTTCTTCAGCGGTCACACACCACCAGCTTTTTCCTGATCCAGCTCATCGTTTTATTCAAGAGGGAATTTCCCCAAGCCAAGTAGTTTTTCCTTATACCAAACTCTAGTCTCAATAGTTCCTTGTTCAGGGTTAAAATTATAAGCTCCTGTAAAAGGCAGCAGGGCATCTAGAGATTGCATGCTATCTTTTCCTTTTGGGGGAAACCAAGCCTTTTTATTAAACACAAATTTAATCTGTGCTGCACTCCTGCGCTCTGTAATAGTCTGTAGTTTATAGTCGGTAATTGCTTTGTCTGGGTCTCATTACTTCAGCCCATTTTTCCCTTATGATGCGATCATCATATGTGTCATCAGGCTTTCCCACCATGAATTCAGAATTTAAAGTATTTTTACTTTCATATTGTTTCAGTAACATAATAATTCTGCTAAAGGCAGAGATTTCCCCAGTTTAGTTTCCCATTCCATCATCAGAGTTGGCTATCAGAATACTTAAAGAAGAGAAGCTTATACAAATTACAAAAACCAGGAGTGACTGGGGAAGGGATGTGCACCTAAAGGGCAGCGCCATCAGCCTTCGGCTGGAACTCTGTCAGACAGGACTCTTGCCAAGAACCATGGAACCCTTGGAGCCACCACTGAGGTGTCCACTGCAACTGAGGATGTGCCTTCTCCAGTTCCTGTCCTGGCCTCACACTGTGCCAAGCCTCAGATTCTCCCCCTGACCTCTTCCGTTCTGTAACTTTCACACTGTCAAAACCAACACAGCTATCTTTGTGGCAGGCATTTTAAAGTGACGATAAGACCACGGAACTGAGCTGCTTTGTGTGAGCAACTAAGCATTCTGTAAGAAAAATGAACTTGGTTTTTTCATATAGATCAGAAAATATTGGTTGACCTAACCTTTCCAGACATGGCTGAGAAGAAAGGTCCAGACTAGAAATAGAAATTTGGGATACAGGTGACATTTGGGAGGCATGGTAATGTTTGAGACCTTTCAGAAAGAAAAAGAATGAAGGAGACAGAGGAGAAGTCAAGGGAGGAGGGGAGGGGTGCTGAGGAGAGGAGGCAGGTGAGGGCGAGAGCAGACGGATGCCTCAACAGAGTCTGAGACACATCAGTACCTCCAAGTTGGTGAAGGAGGAAGGACCAGGAAGATGGGTAAATACAGGAGGATTTGCAAAAACCAAGAAGAGACCACTTCATGGAAGGAGATGTCACGGGGGCCGTGCCGTTCAGGGATTAGGCAGATGACACTAAAGAATGGCACCGTCTCTTAGAAGGCTGAGCGATGGGAAGATGGTGGCAGTCACTATCCCTGTCCCCAGGAGCTTTTAGTGTAACTGGAGAGGGAAGATGTGTACAAGCAGTTGAAGACCTGAGCAAGACATTGTATGCTCTGTGGCGAAAGAGAGTTCTAGAATAGCGATGTTCACGGGGGCAGGAGTTGGTGTGCGCTAAGCCTCGGGAATTATCTTCAGAGAACTGGGCTTGGGCGAGATCAGGATGAAGGCCAAGTAGTGGCGGGCAGGTCAGGAGGGCAGAGAAGTCTGTGCCTGCCAGACACAGCTTGAAGTTGGGAACATGGTGCTTCGTTAAGGGTCCAGAGGCTGACTTATAAAGGGACCTGCATGCCACGGTCCCTGGAAACACAAAGCACTTAACCAAAGGGAGAGTGCTAAATGAACATATGAATCCCACACACCAGATCACTGCTGGGCCGGCTCTATAGGCTGGAGAGAGCAGGGCACGTTGATATGAACACTGTGTTCTTCAGGGGTTATGAGCACTTAGTGCCCCTTCGGTTGCCTCCCCTCCTGAGGATCGTTAACGATGCTAGAGGCATGTGGTGTGGTTTGCTGGCTGTGCATTTTCTTCTCAGTGGGAATCTGAAGCCCAAGTCTTAACCTCTCTGGTCTAAGAGGGAGAGCTATGAAAATAATTCCCCCTTTCAGCTTGGATATGTCCAAGTTTCTTTTCACTTTCCATTACCGACTCTGCTGCCTAGCAGGCTTGGGCACAGGGTCCAGTTTCTCTAGGACTGATGAGGTAGGGCATGGCCAGCTCTGCTCAGCTCAGGCTGGAGCAGGGCTGGTGTCTGGATCTGGTCTTTTGCCACTACCCTGGCACTGTTGTCTCTGACTCCAGCTAAGAACACAGCAGAGACTCCCACGTGGCAGCCAAGGTTATGACCTGTGGCTTGACTGCTCACAGCTGAGCCTGGCTTTGCTGTGAAGTGGACAGACGTGGAGTCTTTATCTCAGAGTCCCCCATTTCTACTTTTTTATTTTTATTTTTGTTTTGTGTATTTAAGTGCATTGCCTGCATGTGTGTAAGTGCACCCATGTCATGTAATGCCACGGAGGTCAAAAGAGGTTGTTGAATCCCCTGGAACTAGAGTTACAGATGGTTGTTAGGTACCATGTGGGTGCTGGGAATTGAACCCAGGTCCTCCGCAAGAGCAGCCAGTGCTTTTCGGAGCCATCTCTCCAGCCCCCATGTCTGCTTGTATAGTCCAAGTGAATGGTAGTTACTCTAATCACAGACCAGTGCCTGGTAATGGTCTACAGATGAACTTGGAAGAGGATAATCCTCATAATGAAAGTTTGGGTTGCTTTTCCAAGTCTTGGTCTCTTTTCCTCCCAGAAAATCCAAATTATCCATTAGAAGTGATGTTGGAGGGCGAGGTGGGGGTGGTGGTGGCAGAGAATAGCCCCTTTGCTTCTTCCCAGAATAATATGCTCTTACTCAGTGCAATGTATTTTTGCAGTGTGTATTTATATGTGTATGTGTGTTCTGTAATGTGTATGTACAGCATGCACACATGCTCATTTTAAAGCTCCAAGAAGGCAGGGAGGTGCAGGACTTCTAAAATAAAACTCTTCTAAAGCGTCTCACATCCCTCCCAAGACCTAGAAATAAATTCAGCTTTAAAAAGCAGAGAAGCGCTAACCTCCCTCTGCTTCCCTGGGCCTGGGTAAGTTGATCAGGCCCTCTGCCCTCTGTACCTTGACTCCCCCAGCCTCATTCACCCTCCTATCTCTCCCACCCATCCTTCTTCCTAGCCTGGGTCCTGTCCCATTTCTTGTCTTGGCGCCCCAGACACCTGGAGGAGAACCACTCCTTCCTGATCCTTTGCATCCGGACCAACTCAGTTCCTTCTCAGGTCCCGGGAGCACTCTGGGCCTTGCCCCACCCTCACCTCCCTCTACTTCCCTGGGCTGCACAACCCTCCAGCTTCTTTCCTGGAAACCGGAGCTGACCTTTCCTCTTCCTGATCCTTTGCATTCAGACCAAACCAGTTCCTCAGTGCAGTCCACAGGAGCTTTGGGGCCTCTTCCTGCCCCCATCTCCCTTTGCATCTCTGGGCGGCATGGCCACCAGCTGCCCTAGACCAGCATCTTTCCTGGCCCTGGCTCCCAGGCCAGTCCAACCCCCAAATTCCTGAGGCCAAAATCTTTCCTGGAGGGATCCAGACCTTAGGAGAAAGCCTGAGAGCATCTGATCCTCATCTGACTTGGGCCTCTGTGGGAACTCCTGAAGACAAAAGCAATCTGGCCACTCCAATATAAAATCAAAAGAGAGAACCGGAAGCTTAGATGAACGAGCTTTTCATGCCCAAAAAGTAAACCACAAAGACACATAAAGTTCACAAAAAGAAACAGACCTAAACTTGAAGGCTTGAGTCTCACACAAGAATCAGAAACTACAAAAGAAATTCACATGTCAAAATCACAGAGAAAAAATAATGTGAAAAACCAAAATAACATATCCCCACCAAATACCAATAGACCCCTAGAGGAGTACAATGAGAACCCCATAGAGATAATGCAGGACATGGAACTCAAAAGAACAATTATAAACATGATAAAAGAATTAAGTGAATTTAAAGAACAACAACAACAAAAAAAAGAAATCAAAAAACTAAAGGAAGATAGGGATAAACTTCTGAATGAATTCAGAAAAGAGTTAGAAATATTAAAGAATACTCGGGCTGAAATGAAGAAGGATCAAGACTGGAAGATAAAGTGGAAAACAGAGTATCAAGATTGGAAGATAATGAAAAATTTAAGAAATCACAAGAATGGACTATTCAGGAATTTTGTGACAACATAAAAAGACCAAACTTATGAATCATAGGCATACAGGAAGATGAAGAATCCCAAGATAATGGCATGGACCAGATCTTCAACAGAATCGTGGAAAAAAATTTCCCTAAATTAAAGAAAGACATGCTCATACAAATACAAGAAGCATATAGAACACCAAACAGAAGGACCAGAAAAACTCTCCACGGCACATCATAGTAAAAACACTCAATGTACAAAACAAAGAGACAATAGTGAAAGCTGCAAAAGAGAAACAACAAGTCACATTTAAAGAAGAACCCATTAGGTTTAGAGTTGACTTTTCAGTGCAAACTATGAAAGCCAGAAGAGCCTGGACCAAAGTATTCCCAGTCTTAAATGACCACAGATGCCAATCCAGATTACTATTCCCAGCCAAAATGTCTATTATAGTCAAAGGGGAAAGAAAAATCTTCCATGAAATAAATAGTCTGAAAGAATTCGCGTCCACAAAACCAAACCTTCAGAGAGTTCTGGAAGCAATACAAAGAGCTGAAGAAAGGAATGAATATACCCAAGGGGTTTCAGAAAGAAATTCAATGAAGGTATAACTGGAAAAGTACAGCTGTATCACGAATGTAAACAGAATAAAAATGACAGGATTCAATACTCATCTTTCATTACCAACTTTAAACATTAACGGACTGAACTCCCCAGTCAAAAGACACAGACTAGG
>NW_008360311.1:3068610-3069474 GCF_000622305.1 Nannospalax galili
AGCATCTACCGAGTATTGCACCAAAGGACATAGTTTCTACTCAGCACCCCATGAAACCTTCTCCAAAATCGACCACATACTGGGGCACAAAACAAACCTCAACAAATACAAAAAGATTGAAATAATTCCATGCATTCTCTCAGACCACAATACAATAAAGCTTACAATCAACACCAGAAAAAGCGTTAATCACCACATGAACACATGGAGATTAAACAACACACTCCTGAATGATGGAACAATTGTACTCCTGAATGATGAATGGGTCAAAAGAAATTAAGAAAGAAATAAAAGTATTCCTGGAACTAAATGAAAAGGACAATACAACACAACAAATCCTCTGGGACACACTGAAAGTTGTCCTTAGAAGTTTATAGGTCTAAGTGCCTACATCAAAAAATTGGAAAGGACACAAATAAATGACTTAACATTGCAACTCAAGACACTTGAAAAGCAACAACAAATGAAACCCAAACCCAGTAGACAAGAAGAAATAACAAAAATCAAGTTAGAAATTAATGAAATTGAAACAAAGAAAACAATTCAAAGAATCAACAAATCAAGAGCTTGGTTCTTTGAAAAGATAAAAAAAGATTGACAGACCACTAGTCCAGTTAACCAAAAGAAAGAAAGCACCTCCAAATCAACAAAATCAGAGATGAAAGGGGAAACATTACAACAGACACCAGAAAGATAAAGAACATTATAAGGGAATACTTTATAAAAACCTATATGTTACTAAATATGAAAATTTAAAAGGGATGGATATGGGAACCACGAAAACTAAACCAAGAAGAGATTAACAGCTTAAACAGACCAATAACACAAAAAGAAATTGAAACAGTAATACAAAACCTCCTGACT
>NW_008360311.1:3069954-3070387 GCF_000622305.1 Nannospalax galili
TGTATAACAAACCCACAACCAACACCATTCTAAATGGAGAAAAACTGGAAGCATTCCCACTGAATTCAGGAACCAGCCAAAGTTGTCCACTATCTCCACTACTCTTTAACATAGTGCTTGAAACTCTTGCAAGAGCAATAAGACAAGAGAAGGAAATTAAAGGAGTAATGATTGGAAAAGAAGAGATCAAATTATCCCTTTTTGCAGATGATATGATAGTGTATCTGAGAGACGCCAAAAGTTCCATCAGAAAACTCCTAGAAATTATTAATATGTTCGGTAAAGTGGCAGGTCACAAAATTAACCTACAAAAGTCTGTAGCAATCAAAGAAAGAGCACATGGAAACACTCCCCTTCACAATAGCTGCAAAAAAAATCAAGAGATAAACCTGAGCAAAGACATTAAAGAGCTCTACAATGAAAATTTTAAATC
>NW_008360311.1:3072607-3094191 GCF_000622305.1 Nannospalax galili
ACAACCTACTGACAAATTATACATAGCAGATCAAGAAATATATGTCTAGGTAAGGTTTATCTGAGAACAATTGTTCTTTCCCCAAGATTTATCTACATGACACACAGTAATTAAAAGCACCAGACTGGTGGAACTAACCTTCTTGGGTGTTTAACAGACATACTTTGAGGCCTATCCTAATTTGGTCCAGGGGACATAAAGGACACTTTTTGCTCCTTGCCCTCCTAGGTCACCTGGTTCCAAAGGACTATGAGCATCTCTCAGAACGTCCTGTAATTGTTTTGGGTCACGTGTCCTTTTGATCAAGGAGGCCACAGGAACCCCACAAGATGGACTTGAACCAGTGTCCAGTGTGGGGAGCCGCCTGCCGTCCCTGCAGACGCCATTAAAAGATGGCGCTCACATCCGGTTCATGCTGAGCTAGACATACACAGGTGCCAAGGATCCAAGTGCAACCGATTATGACTAGTTACAATCAGATACATACAGATTAGAGATGAATGCGCCAGCATCTCAGTAGCAAAAACAATGAGTCTTTCTGCAAGGAACAATATATTCTAAAATGAAATGGAGATCTTTTTTAAAGGTTAAAAACTCATTCAATTTTATGTCTTACAGGGCTTATACTGAGTTCAGTATTGTGTAACTGTATTAACTCAACTGTGAACCTAGAAACTTTCACCCACTTGTGAAAGAGATGTACTCTTGCTCTGGAGTGTGTTACTGAATATGTTAAAGTTGTAATGCAATGCTTCTTCTAATCATGTAGTTATTAAAAATTAAAAAAAAATAGCAGAGTCGCTGCAGCCTTGTTTTAGAGGAGCTGGGCTGGCAGCTGTGTGTCCACACCAAGTGAGAGCACACTTGAAGTTGAATTCCCGTTTCCTCTGATGGTGACCCCGTTTGTACAGGAGATGGCAACAGATGGCAGAATGACCTTTGATGGCCTGTCCAGGGTGACAGGAAAGATCATACTATGAATGGTGCAGGACCTTCATCAAGCTGGCTGTGCTGTTGAAGGCGATGGGGGTAGCATCATTGTATTGTAAGGAAACATGTTCTTGGCATGTTAGGTGAAGAGGAAGAATAAATAATAGATGTGATGAAAAGTTACATGTACTCACAGGAACAGAATGGTGAGGAAGCTTGTGCACCGAAGCTGCTCGTCCTTCTCCTACTGTGGATGTGACCTGTGACGTGTGCGGTCTTGTCTTTGCTGATGTGACGTGTGACGTGTGGGTCTTGTCTTTGCTGATGTGACCTGTGACGTGTGGGTCTTGTCTTTGCTGATGTGACCTGTGACGTGTGCTGTCTTGTCTTTGCTGACATGACCTGTGACGTGTGCTGTCTTGTCTGTGCTGATGTGACCTGTGACATGTGCTGTCTTGTCTGTGCTGATGTGACCTGTGACGTGTGCTGTCTTGTCTTTGCTGATGTGATCTATGACGTGTGCTGTGTTGTCTTTGCTGACATGACCTGTGACGTGTGCGGTCTTGTCTTTGCTCTACGTGACCTATGACATGTGCTGTCTTGTCTTTGCTGATGTGACCTGATGTGTGGGTCTTGTCTTTGTTGACGTGACCTGTGACATGTGCGGTCTTGTCTTTGCTGATGTGACCTGTGATGTGTGGGTCTTGTCTTTGCTGAATTCTGTTTTCCAGCCCTTCCACAGTGAACCTGTCTTGTGGTTTAGTAAGAGGTTACAGAGAATTTGAGTAGGGTGGACTTGCCCTCAGAAGGCCTTGCTTGGCTGGTCGTAGTGCCTACTTTGTGTTAAAAGTTGGAGGATAGAGCTACCATTCTGAGAACAAGCTAACATGGGGCTGTTGTCTTTGCTAGAGTACTTGTTGTCTTTGCTAGATACTGTATTAGTTACTTTTCTGTTATTGGGCTAAGACACCATGACCAAGGGGATTTATAGACGGAAGGGTTTATCTGGCTTACAGTTCCAAAGGGGTATGAGTCCATAATGGCAGGGAGGTGTAGTGGCAGAGGTGGCTGGATCAGAAAACTGAGCAATCCCATTATAAGCAGGCCCAGGAAGCAGAGAGCAGGGCTGGGAACTCTCAAAGCCCACCCCCCAGTGACGTGCTTCCTCCAGCAAAGCCACACCTCCTAAGGCCTCCCCAAACAGCGCTGCCAACCGGAGACCAAATGTCCAAATACTTGGAGCCTATGGGGGATACTTACTCACAGATACTGTTTGGGCGGCTTTGATAGGTGTTAACAGTTGTCGCAGCCGTATAGGTGGGAGTTCATTTTTCTAGTTTTACAGATGAGGAAATTGGAGACAGGAACAGCTGAGTCATTTATCTTTCCGCTATGGAAGTCAAACGCAGTCACACATATCTCTTGGAAGCATCCCAGATTTCAGAACCTAAGGATATTCCTTGGTAAACCCCACCCCCGGGGGGACCCACCTGCTCTGCTGTCTCAGCTGCTAGTACATAGAGGGCATCAGGCTGGGTGGTGTTCCAGCCTTCCTCTCTTGGACAACTGGGATCAAGTGTGCGTATGTGTATGTATGTCCATATACTGTGTATACATGTTCCTGTACATGCATGTGTGTATACATGTTTGGGTGTATGCATTTGCATGTGTACATATGGATACATGCTCATGTGTATGCGTGTGTGGTCGTGCATGTAGAGTTCACAGGTTGACAGTTGTGTCTTGTCTTCCCCACTTTAATTTTTGAGATAGGCTCTCTCACTGAACCTAAAGCTCCACAAACTCAGCTAGACCGGACTGCCTGCACACCTCAGGGGCTCTCCTGCTTGTCTTCCCTGTGCTTGGCTTTTATGTCGGTGCTGGGAATCCAAAGTCACGTCCTCATGCTTGGATGGCAAGCACCTTACCTCTGAGTCATCTCCCCAGACCCACAACTTTGACTGTAATCCTAGTTTACCACAACCGTGAATGGGGTAACTAACCTGAAAATTTGGTCTAGGTAAGGTGGGACACTTAGAGTGGCATAAAACTGTTACTTATGTGACTCTGAGCATATGGTGAAAGTGTCATGTGCATAAGTCCATTCTTAGCATCAATCTAACCACCAGGAGAGCTGGGAGCCAGATGTGCATCTTACATGGGCACAGTTCAGGAGCCAGCTGCTGGTCACGCGTCTCTTAAGGATGGAAATGCGTTCTGAGGAACACATCTGAGGTGCTTTTGTAAAAGATGTGAACTTCGAACGTAGTGTGGACCTACAAACTAAATGGCGGTTGTGTCACTAGGGATGGAATCTTAGGGGACCACCCAGGAGCCTGCTGTCTCCCTTTGATGAAAGTGTTATGCGTTCCCTTCCTCCGGCTCTCGGGATCATTCCTAATTTCAGTTCTCTTAGATTTTTTTCCTGATATTCACCTGCATCTTTCTGAAGTTCACACTGTTCTTCACTTCTGACTTATAAACATCAGGGATTTCTGCGTGAGGCTTTAGTGTTTTGGACTTGCTCGTTTTTCTCGCAGCCCTTGGTGTTTCTGGTATCGGCTTGTGACTTGCTCCAAGCCACTGAAATACTTTCCCTTGTCGATACCCCCCTGACGCAGGTTAAGAGCTTCTTTGCGTGTCGGGCATGTTGTTTGACCAGGTTCCCGTCACCTTCTTTCCAGTCTCTCCTACAGAAGTGAAAAGTCTCAGATGGAAACCCACCTGCTCAGCTGTGTCCTCCCAGAGGCCCTCTGGAGCCCCTCCTCCTGCTCAGCCCCTCCACCTGCTCAGCTGTGTCCTCCCAGAGGCCCTCTGGAGCCCCTCCTCCTGCTCAGCCCCTCCACCTGCTCAGCTGTGTCCTCCCAGAGGCCCTCTGGAGCCCCTCCTCCTGACCCCACCCCTCCCGCACGACTTGCTGGAAACCACGCTTTTGTAGCTTCCTTAGAAAGGGATCATAGGAAGAAAGCTTTAGAAACCTTGTATTTCTTGAAAAGTATCTTTTACAAACCCCACCCAGTTGATGCCTGGACATTTCAGGTTGAAAAGTAATTTCTCTGGAAAATGTTGAAGACGCTTTTAGCTTTTGCCTTTACTGTTGAGAAACACCATTTTGGCTCTTGTTTCTTTGTGTGCAATATCTTTTCTTTCTAGAGATTTTTTAAATTTTTATTTTATACATGTGAGTGTATTGCCTTCATGTGTGTTCAGTGCACCTGTTTTGTGCAATGCCTATGGAGGTCAGAAGAGGGCATTGGATTCTCCTGGAAGTGGAGGTGCTCTCCTCCATGTGGTGCTGGGACTTGAACCCGCATCATCTGCAGGAGCAGCCAGTGCCCTTAACTGCTGAGCCATCTCTCCAGCCCCTTCTTTCTAGAGATTTTAATGCAGGTAGTTTTGATGTTCTCAAATTCTACCGTGCCTATTATGCCTTTAGAGTTTTGGAGTGCAGTTTATTTGGTGTCGGGGGGACCTTCAGTGCGTGAGTGTGGATGAGGAGGGCACCGTGCTCACAGCCCATATCTTTAGTCAAGGTCTCTGTCTGCCTCTGTGGCTTGCTCTTGGCTTCTGTGGAACAGGTGCCCCTGAGCCTGGGCCATGTCATGTGCTGGTGTGTGAGTGGTTTTCTTCTCTGTCATCCCACACATGTACCTTGACTGTTTATGCTCAAGGGAAGTGGCCAGGGTCTAAGGCCAGCTAGGGAAAGACTCCTAGGCTTCCATGTTCCCTGCTGATTTTCCACGTATGAAGTCAGCCTGACCATAAACTCTTTAAGGAAATGTAGAGAAGGTTGAAGTCCTCTTTTCAGTGTCCTAACAAGCATCCCTGTTCATGTTCCTCCCAAGAAGTGGCCGCTGTCATCCATCTGGAGTGCATGCTTCCGTGTCCTTACCAGTGTGCATGACTGAGAAACACGTAATGATCCTGATCTGCTTTTACTCATCAGTGACACACAGGGAAGATAGTCTTTGTTAGTGCAGAGATGCATGGTCGGGTTTGGCACAGTTGTGTCGTCATATGTGGTAATGTATGGTATGGGTGTGTTGTCACGCATGGTCAGGCATGGTGGACTTGTCACGTGCATGGTGTGGGCATGTCATCATGCATGGTCTAGGTGTGTCATTATGTATGGTCAGGCATTGTGCAGTTGTGTCATTGTGTGACCGTGCATGGTGTGGGTGTGTGGTCCTGCATGGTTCTGCATGGTGTGGGTGTGTAGTCATGCATGTTCAGACATGGTCTGGGTGTACCCTCATTTAGCCATCCTTCTGTTGTTGAAATTTGTGTTGCTTCTAATTTTCTTCCTCTTGCAGATGGAGCTTCAGGGAAGTTTCCAATGTGAGCCCCTCGTGAATGTGTGAATGTTTCTTCAGGGCAGATACCAAGAGTGGAACTGAGCAGGGAAGGCTGTCTCTTGGATCTATCTGGCCACTGTTTTTAGACAGCCTGCAGCTAAAACTGCACCACCGAATGTCCCGTCCTCGCCCTTCACACGGAACAAATGTCCAAACACAAATGACTTCATCACTGGGAGCTTTTTTCAGCTGCACTGACCTAGCATTGAGCCTGTTTAAGATACTGGTTTTATTGCATGTCTTGTTTCTTGGTAAGAGGGCATTTTATCCCTCTTGATTCTTTTCCAGAATTGATTGGCTATTTTTGGGTGCTGGCACTGGCGTCCCCCGTGCTGGAAACAGAGTCCTGCTTGTTGTTCACGGCTGCATAGGCTAGCTGGCCCACAGGCTTCTGGCAATTCTCCATCCTCATCGCCCATCTTTTGGTAGAGCTGTGGTAAGATTACACACACTTGTGTCCGGCTTTCATGTGGCTTCTGGGAATCTAAAGTCTGGTTGTTAGCCTTATGTGACCAGCAAGGCAAATGCTTATCCACGGAGCCACCTCCCCAGACCCACATGTTGACTCTTTCCTGTGCATCTTGGACTTGGTGAAGTTTCCCAAAACTCCCTTTCACATTTCCTGCAAGTTATTAGCTCTGCTGTGAACTGTAGCTCAGTTTCAGGGGTTTGCATTTTCTCTGTGCTGCTGTAACAAAATTCTCAAGACCAAGCAATTTGTAAAGAAGACATTTGGGCTGGGGAGATGGCTCCGCGGGTGAAGCACTTGCTGTTGAAGCGTGAAGACCTGGTTTTGGATCCTCAAGTCCCACACACAGCTGGATGCATTGTGTTCATTTGTAATCCTAGAGATCCTGTGGCAAGATCGGGGCAGAGACAGGAGAGTGTTCAGAAGCTCACAGGACAGCCAGTCTGGCAAACAGCGAAAGACCCTATCACAGAGGTCACAGGGGCTCTCAGCCAGCCTAGCCAGAACAGCAAGCTTTGCTTTAGCCAGAGACCTTGTCTCAAGGCAATATGGTGAATAATAGAGGAGGATTCCCTGGCCTCTGCGTGGGTGCACCCCCCACGCTTGTGCATGCACCACACACACGTACACACACAGACACACAGACACACACAGACATACAGGCACACACAGACATACAGGCACACACAGACACACAGATACATACACACACATACAGGCACACACATACAGGCACACACAGATACGTGTACACACAGACATACAGGCACGCACAGACAGACACAGATACACACACACAGACATACAGGCACACATAGACATACAGGCACACACACACACACACACACACACACACATACAGGCACACACAGATACGTGTACACACAGACATACAGGCACACACAGACAGACACAGATACACACACACAGACATACAGGCACACATAGACATACAGGCACACACACACACACACACACACACACACACACACACACACACATACACACACAGACTCGAGACCTGGTCTCAAAGTGGAAGGTGAAGACTGACCCTCAAGTTGTCCTCTGACCTCCACACACATTCCATGTCGCACACATGATCATGCACACACATACACACATGCATACCCACACACATGGGTAGATACATGCCCACACATACACATACATATGCATACACATCCATGTATACACACGTGCACACAGATTAAAAAAGGATTTCTTTTTCATAGTCCTGGAGGCCAGGAGTCCAAGATCAAGGATGTCTCAGTATCTGGTCCGGCCTGTCCTCTGCTTCTAAGATGTTGCTTGGTTCATATTCCAGAAGGCCTGATCTCTGTCTTACCATGACAGATTGGGGACTCCAGAGACCTTGTGATAAGCCTCTAATCCACTTATAAAAGTTGAGCTCTCAATCACTTTCCAAAGGCATTGCCTCCTCACACCACCACAGTGTGGGTGGAGTTTGATGGGCACTTTGGAGGGCACACCATCAGTACATTCTGGCCATTACAGTCCCCGTGTGTTCTCGGCCTTCCCTTATTTCCTTTTTAATATTTTAGTATTTTTTTATTTTATGCGTATGAGAGTGTTCCCTGCATGTATCTAAGTGCATCCATGTCATGCAATGCCTGCAGAGATCAGAAAAATGAGTTGGATCCCCTGGAACTGGAGTTACAGATGGTGGTTAGCCACCATGTGGGTCCTGGGAATTGAACTCAGGTCCTCTGTAAGAGCAGTCTGTGTTCTTAACTGCTGAGCCACTTTCTAGCCCCCAATCTTTCCTTACTTCTTGACAGCCTTGCACAGTTCTTTTTGGGTCGCTGGTTTCTAGAAAGGTGTCGGTTTTGCTTTCAGTTGGTGACTTTGCACGTCTTGCTGAAGTCCTTGGTCAGGTTTGACGATTTATCAGTTGCTCCTTTTGAACCCTTGGAAGGATGCACGACCCGACGACGACCCGACGACCCCACGTCCTTACCAGCAGTTAGAACTCTTGGTACATTTAATTGGCTCACTGTATGAAGAGGTCTAACAGGGAGAACAGTCCGTTTTCTCCTTAAGCTCCTGGGATTGCTGCATCTGGATCTTTGGACAGATCTTCTTCAGTTTGAAGTTTTATCTTTTCTAGCCTCCTAGGAGCTGTGTCTATTTTTACTTTTTGCTGTGTTGGCATCCATTGAGTGGGCAGAAGATTATTCTTTAATTATTTAATTCCGTGAGTTAGATGGATTTTCTGGTGTCTCTAATATTGAAACGTCTTTCCGTTTCAACATAAATCTTTCTCAGTTGAGAGTATTTTACAATCACTTATTTTTTTTTATTTACTGCTACTTCATTTGCAATTTTCAAGCCAGCGTGTGTAATTTTCAAGCTTAGTTTCTGGTCTTAGGTTTTCATGACTTGGATGTCATGGTTACACCAGTGGGATGGAATCCATTTCTGTTTTCTAAAATAGCTTCTGTGAAATGACAACTGTTCTGTGACCCTGGGTAGAATTTCCCGTGGGTGCCACCTGCGTGACCCCGGGTAGAATTTCCCGTGGATGCCACCTGCGCGACCCCGGGTAGAATTTCCCGTGGGTGCCGCCTGCGTGACCCTGGGTAGAATTTCCCGTGGATGCCGCCTGCGTGACCCTGGGTAGAATTTCCCGTGGATGCCGCCTGCGTGGCCCTGGGTAGAATTTCCCGTGGATGCTGCCTGCGGGCCCTGGGTAGAATTTCCCGTGGATGCCACCTGCGTGACCCTGGGTAGAATTTCCCGTGGGTGCCACCTGCGTGACCCTGGGTAGAATTTCCCATGGATGCCACCTGCGTGGCCCTGGGTAGAATTTCCCATGGATGCCGCCTGCGGGCCCTGGGTAGAATTTCCCGTGGGTGCCACCTGCGTGACCCTGGGTAGAATTTCCCGTGGATGCCACCTGCGTGGATTTCTTTGCGCCTAGAGCTTTAGTCACCATTTCATTCCTTCTGTTTTTATGGTATTTCTAGTTTTTCTATTTAAAATTGTGGGTCATTTGATTTTCTAAACAGTTACACTTTCCACGTAGACCTCCACACACAGTGCTGTGCACCAAGAGAGATTAAAAGCCTCCTTTACTCTTGTTCCACTGCACCTTGTTGGTGAGCACTGCCCCCCAGCTTTGTAGCATGTAAGTGCCCTCCCTTGGGGGAGAGCAGGCTATTTGATTATGGCCCAGATGTGCTGGAAAATCACAAATCTCTTCTTCATCTCTGTCTTCCAGGCAAGGTCTATTCATTTGTTCATTGTAATAAAATAAGTGTACCATATAATTTATCATTTTAATCACTATTAAACATAAATTTTCATGGTATTAGGTTCATTTATATTATTGTACAACTGTCACCTCATCAATTTCTAGAAATTTTCCATGTGCTCAAACTGAAATTCTGTCCCCACTAAGCAGTAACTCCCCAGTCCCCGCTCCTCTGAGCCCGTGCGCCTCATCTGCGAGCTTAGCCCTCAGGACAGCTCTGTAGAATGCAGGTAGTTACCCTCTCCTGTCTGAGAGCAGGCTCAGTTACCCTCTCCTGTCTGAGAGCGGGCTCAGTTACCCTCTCCTGTCTGAGAGCAGGCTCAGCTTGATGCTGAGATAGTGCTGTTCTACTTCAGGCCTCTGTGAATGACTTTCTCAGTGTCTTGTTCAGACAGTCACAGTGTGTATCCTCTCGTGTCTGGTGTGTTCCACCGAGCTTACTCTCCCTAAGGTTCATTCGTGTTATAGCATGTGTCTGAATTTCCTTCGCAAGGTTAAGTGATACTCCGTTGCTGCATTCTGTCGGCTCACTAACCACCCACCTAGGGCATTTGAGCTGCTTGTTTTCTTCCTTTGTCTTTGTGTGTGCACGTGCGTGTGCGTGCGTGTGTTTGTATGAGTGTGGGCACACCTATACACAAGTGGAGGTCAGAGGGCAACGCAGGAGTCAGTCGTCACCTTCCAGCTGGTTTGAGACAGAGTGCTGCATGCCAGGGCTTCTGCCAGGCTGCCTGGCCCACACACTCCAAAGGAGTGTCCCGCCTCCACCTCCCGTCTCACCATAGGAGCACCAGGATCACAGGTACATTCTACTGGACCCAGCTTTACATGGTTCTGGGGGCTCAGGTACTCATTTATATGTCAGGCACAGGAACGTCACCTGCTAAACCATCTGCCCAGACCTTTGTGGGTTTTTAAAAGGCATCTTAGAAAGTATGAGGCAGTATCTCCTTGTTTTGATTTGCACTTCCCTGTGATCACTGAGTGACTGCCATGTTGTTACAGTGTGTTGGTAGAGTGTCTTTGGATAAATGCCAATCAAGTTCTTTGCCCTTTTTGGGATATTTTGATTTTTTGTTGTTGTTGACTTGCTCAGATTTTTACATATTGGGGTATTAATCCCTGTTGATGCATGACTGCAAATATTTTCCTGGTTGCATTTTCACTCTGTTGATAGCATTCAATGATGCAGAAAAGTTTTAAATGTCTATGAAGCCCAAGTTACATATTTTTCCTTATGTTGTTTGTATTTTTGGTGAACCCCAACTGATTTTTAAAATTCCCGTGTGACGACTGCACACCATGTTTTTGCTTCTAAACTGGTACCTGCTGAGTATTACGGTGTGGATCTGAAATGTTCCTTAAAAGTTCACGTGCTGAAGGCTTGATGGCCAGCATTCAGAAACCATGGCCAAATCCAGCGTCATGAAGCTGCACTGTCCTACTAGTTAGGGTTTTATGGCATTGGTTCTTATATTTAGCTCTCCAATCCATTTTGAATGACATTTTAAACACAGTATAAGACAGCTTCATTCTTCTGCCTGTGGACATAGTTTTCTCAGGACCACTTGTTGAAGAGTGTCTGTCCTTCATGAGATGTTCTCGGCACCATGCTGACCATCGCTTCACTGCTCACAAGGATTGATTTCTGGGCTCTCTTCTATCCCATTCGTTCAAATGTCTGCCTTTAAACCAGTACCACGCTGTTTTGATTATTGTGGCTTTGTAGTAAGTTTTGACAGCAGGAGATTTGGGTCCTCCAACCCTGCTCTTCTTTTTCAATACCTCTTTCGGCTCTTCAGGGCCATTTAAGCTTCCATATGAACTTTATGATGGGCTTTTCTATTTCTGCAAAGAACGTGTTGGGATTTTGATAGGAACTGCTTTGAATCTGGAGATAACTCTGTAATATCATTGTTCTAGCAACATCAAGTCTTTTTAGACCATGAACATGGAATGTCTTGGTCTTTCTGAAGCAATGTTTTGTAGTTTCTTTGTATAATAATTTTGTCTTCTTGGCTAAGTTTACTCAAATATTTAATTCTTCTTAATGTTACTCTAAGTAGAATTTTTCTTAATTTCCTTTTTAAAATTTTGTTATCTTGTGTGTGTCAGTACACCTGTGGAGGACAGAGGATGGCCCCAGGTGTGAGTCCTAGCCTTCTGTCTTGTTTGAGACAGGGTCTCTTGGTTGCCTCTGTGTGCCCCAGCTAGCTGGCCTGCAAACTGCCTGGGGTGCTCCTGTCTCTGTCCTTCATCTTGATGTAGGAGCACTACTAGATCCAGCTTTCTGTGGGTCCTGAGACTCTAAACTCAGGTTCTCACCTTGCACAACAAGTGCTTTACCCACCGAGCCGTCTCCCCACCTCCTTAGCCTCCTTTTAGGACTGGCCATTTTTAGTACATAGAAACAACCGATAATTTTATTGGTGGTTTTATTAGACAGTCTTTTTGCACATTGCTTTTGTCTTCTGTAATTTTGCTGAATTTCATTACTTTTAACAAGTTATTTTGGTTTTCATACAAATCCACATTTTCATGTTATCTGTGAACAGAGGTAGTTTACTTCTTCTTTTCCAATTTAGGTGCAAGGCCTATTACTTTTTAATTTATTTTTAATTGACAAATGAAAAATGCATATATTTTCCATATAAAGTCCATTTTCAATTATTGATACATTTGTGGATGGTCAAGTTGAACTAACACCTGTTAGACCATGAGCTTATTTTCTTCACTGAAAACACTTAAATTCTAATTTCTTAGTGATTTTCAAAAATATAACACATGGATCAGGGATCATTGCAGAAGAGGCAAAAAGATTGTAAGAGCTGGGGCTAGTTCATGGTTACAGGGAGGCGGAGGCTTCCAGGCCACTGGAGGCTTCCTCATGTGGGCCTGTGGCAGCGGTGGCATTGAGTACCGGACCCACGTCAGCTCAATGAAACAAGGGCCCAAAGGGGAGGTGAGAAATAGGTGGCGGCCAGCATTACATTGAGAACCATTGAGACTGGTTGCGGCTCGGGTAGGGAGAGTATGACTTACATACGACCACTGGATGGGCTGACTAGACTCGAGGGGACACATTTACACTGAGGGACATTTGGATACAAACACCTGAATGAATAGGACTCAGCATGTATGGCAGAGTGCATAGGGTTCAGTGGGGGGATGAGGGAGGCATGGATCGGGGAGAGGGGGTCTGGATTTGAATGGGAAATGTATGAAATTTAAAAAGCTCAATAAAAAAAATTTTTAAAAAGAAAAGTAACACACGTTACTGCCATGTGTTGTGTGCAGCATAGTAGAATTTTTGAACTCATCCTTCCTGTCTATCTGAAATCTTGTGTCCCTGGATCTCTATTAGAGATTCGTTAGCCTATTAGATTAAAAATACATTTTATGGGCTGGAAAGATGGCTCAGAGGTTAAGGGCACTGACTGCTCTTGCAGAGGACCTGGGTTCGATTCTCAGCACCCACATAGCACCCACTCCAGTTCCAGGGGATCCCATGCCTCCTTCTGACCCCCATGGACATTGCATGACACGGGTGCACTCACACACATGCAGGCAATACACTCATACATATAAAATTTTTAAAAATTAAAAATATTTTCATACAGTGGATTTTGATCATGCTCAGACCTGTCCCTCGTCTCCCACCTTCCTACCCCTAACTTCATGTCCTCCATTACTCTGAAGAGTCTATCAAGTCTAATTCGCATTCACCAGATACCCTTGAATGTGGGTCCACCTCTGAAGCCTGGCCAACCTACCCAGTGTCACACCGACTCTACCTCTTCCAGAAGCTACCAATTGCCAGTACTTTATTACTTTATCAACTAGGGCTGAGGCTTCTTGCTCACCTCCACACTGGGCTGGGACTTTGTCTGGCTTGAGCTTGCATGGGTCTTGCACATGCTGTCACAGTGCTGATAGTTTATTATTTTTTTCTCTAAAGGAATTTTTATTGAATTTTTGTGTATTTCATATAGAAAATCATCTTTATACCCCCTTCCCCTTTGGTACCGCCCATAGCCCCCCCCTCAGAATGTTCATACATTCTGTCATTTGTGTTAAGGCCTGTTATGTAAAGTTAGTGTCCTGAGATGTCCCTCAGTGCAAGTCCATTCACCGGGGTTTAGTCAGCCTATCTAGAGTCCCTCCCTTCAAGAAGATCAGCTCTTTCTCACCCAGCAGTAGTCAGCTGGCAATAATTCTTTGACTAAGATTGGGGCCTGCTGTTCATTTCCACAGTTCTGTGCTGGGGTTTTGCCTGCCTGATTGCATGCATCTTGTGCATGCTGACACCATTGCTGTAGGTTTGTATGAAAAGGGTCCTAGGCATCTGTAGGACCGTTTGCATATGGTCATGCACCTCCTCTGTGGCTCTTACAATCCTTCTGCCCCTGTCTTCTGCAGTGGTCCCTGAGCCCTGGGTGGGTGGACCTCAATATAGGAGTCCTGTCCAATGACCCACACTCTGTAGACTTTTAATCTCTGTGCTTTGGCCATTTGTGACCTTTCGTGTTCCTGGCTCTCTGTTGCATGAGGGAGCTCCACTGATGAGAACTGAAAGATGTATTAATGTTCTCTTCATCCCTTGTTCTAGTTTCCTTGAGTCTTAGGTGTAGAGGCTGCATCCTAGATGTGCCACTTAGGCTTGGGAAAGTCACAGAGAATCTCTGTGTGTGACCAGTGGTGTAAGTCTGTAACAATCTCTGTATGTTGAAAAAGCTACTTTGATGGGTGGTGACTGGGATACTTGTCTGTAAATTAAAGGGTCCATATTTTGCACACAGTAAGAAATTACATTTATCCAGGGATAGGAGAGCCTTGGGATTCTCTAAGATCTATGACCTCTCTACCTATGTGTATTTGGCTAGCTTTACGGCACCAGACCACAAGTGCGGTGAGTTTATACATGCAACTGCTCTATTGTGTCTGGGAACACTGTTTCCATGTGATCATCCATCACCTCCGGCTCTTACAATCTTTCTGCCCACTCTTTCACAGTGATCCTTGAACCTTGGGAGGAGAGCGTGTGATATAGGTGCCCCATTTAGGACCGAGTACTCTACTGAGGCTTTACAGTCTTACCGTCTCCACACTGACCAGTTGTGGGTCTCTGTATTAATTGGCAGCTGCTTCAAAAAGGAGCTCATCTAGTGAAAATTGGGAGCTGCATTCATCTATGAATATAACATTGTAGTTCTTAGGAGTTGGTTTAATACTATGTTCATTTAACAGAATAACAGTAGTAGATTCTTCCTTGTAGCCTGTGACCTGTCTACATACAGGTTCTTGGCCCTTAATAACAGTACCACGTATGGGCCCCATCTTGTGAAGTGGGCCTTCAATCCAATCAGAGAGTGGTTGGTTACTTTCATAACACTGGTGCCACTAGTGGGCATGACACTATTGTACCAATGGGCACATGTTGCCAGGCTGGTCATTATTGTAGCTCTCAGGGTTCACAGCTGGGGAAGGCCGACAATAACTTAGCTCCCCTAGCAGCATATGTAGCACCTTCCAGGACCGTGAAAGTTAGCCAGTAGAGATGAAGCTGGGAGGTCAGTACTAGCTTGATTTCTACGTTTGTTTTATGGCCCATGTGTGTAGTGTCTTCAGCAATAGGATCTTATTGTCAAGTTCTGGAGAGCAAACAAGAGCAAAGCAATGACACCACTACTGTCTGGGGGTCTACGGGACCCTCTTGATCAACAACAGAAGAAGAGGGAGTGCAACCTAGCAGTGAGCTTTTTACTTTCCATCCTGAGGTGTCAGGTAGGGCCATTGTCTCCCTGGCATAGGGTAACTCCATTTAAATTCTGTTTATATTGTATATGCATATATTGTAGTGCTTGTCCATGTAACTTTTAAGAAAGAACTTTAGTGTTAGTTAGCCCTCCCCATACTCCCTCCTCTACCCTGCCCTCCCATTTCCCACCCCATTTAATCCCTCCTACTCCATCATGCCCCTTTCTCTTTTTTAATCACTGTATTCCATCTCCCTTCCCACAAAGCTCCTCTCTATCATGGCCCTTTACTGGTTTCTATGGAACTTCTAAGTGAAATGCGTGTATGTAAAGATTCAAAGCTCGCACCCATTTATGAGAGAGAACATACAGTGTCTGTCTTTTGGGGTCTGGGTTCTCTTACCCGGCTGCTTGTTTCCAGGTCCATCTATTTGCCTGTACCTTTCATAATTTTGTTTTTCTTAACAACTGAATAATATTCCATTATGTAAACGTAACACATGTCCATTATCCATCAGCTGATGGACATCTAGGGTGTTTCCATTTCCTGCCTATTGGCAGAGCCACAATGAACGTGGATGAGCGGGTATCTCTGTGGTAGGATGCAGAGCCCTTACTGTATATGCCTGAGGATTGCTCTGGCTGAATCTTAGGGTAGATCTATTTCTAACCTTAAATTTTATTATTTATTTATTTATTATTATTTATATATGTGTATGAGTGTTTTGCCTGCATGTAAGTTCGCCTGTGTTGTGCAATGCCCGTGGAGGTCAGAAGAGGGTGTCAGAGCCCCTGGAACTGGAGTTATGGATGGTTGTTAACATCCATGTGGGAGCTGGGAGCTGGGAACTGAGTCCATGTCCTCTGCAAGAGCAGTTAGTGCTCTTAACTCCTGAGCCATGTCTCCAGCCCCCTCTTTCTAGCTTTACAAGGAGCCTCTATACCGATTTCCATACCAGTCTGCACTCCCACCAGCAGTAAGTGTCCCCCTTTCCCCACATCCTCACCAGAGTTTGTCATCCTTTGTTTCTTGGCTCTTAGCCATTCTGACTGGGGTAAGATGAAAGCTCAAAGCAGTTTTAACCTGCACTTCCCTGATGGCTAAAGATGTTGGGCATTTAAAAAATGTTTCTCAGCCATTGTGTTTCAGCTTCTGAGAACGTTGTTTAGTTCGTTGCTCCAGTTTTAACACTGTTGTTTCTTTTTTGGTGTTTGGTTTCTGAGTTCTTTGCATATTGTAGATATGAGTCCTCTGTCCGCAGTGTAGCTAGAAGACTGTGTTCCCCATTCTGTGACGTTGTCTGTTCTCTCAAACGATGGTGCTCTTTGCTGTACAGAAGTTCTTCAATCTCACATGGTCCCATTTGTCAGTTGTTCATCTTAATGCCTGCATTATCAGGGTCCTGTTCAGAGAGTCCTTTCCTGGGCCTGTAAGTTCCAGTGTATTCTCTCCATCTCCAAATTCAGGGTATCAGGTCTTGTGTTGAGTCCTTGATCCATTCAGAGTTGAGTTTCATGCAGGATGGGAAATTGTGACCTAGTTTCATTCTTCAACATGCAGCTAGCCATGCAGCTCTACAGTCTGACTAGTCATGCAGCTGTCCAGTCTGACTAGCCATGCAGCTGTCCAGCCTGACTAGCCATGCAGCTGTCCAGTCTGACTAGCACCTTTGTCTTTTGTCTTTTCTCCAATATGAATTTTTGGCACAAACCAGGTGGCTGTAAGTGCGTGGACTTAAATCTGGGTCCTCACTTCTGTTCCATTTATCATTGTGTCTTTTTCATGCCAGTACCATGATGTTTTATTACTACAGTTTTGTGGTACAATTTGAGATCAGGGATGGTGATGCCTCCAGCTCTTTTATTGTTTGGGATTGTTTTGTTTTGGCTATCCTGGTGTGTGTGTGTGTGTGTGTGTGTGTGTGTGTGTGTGTGTTCCCATACAAAATTTGTGATGATGATTTTTTTCAGTTTCTGTCAAGAATTATTTTGGAATTTAGATGGGGGTTTTATTCAATCTGTACATTGCTTCTGGTTAGGCTGGCCTTTTTCACATTATTAATCCTACCAATCCATGAACATGGGTGGTCTTTCCATCTCCGGTATCTTTTTCCATTTTGTCTTCAATGTCTTAAAGTTTTTATTACACAAGTATTTCACTTCATTAGATTTATTTGAAGGTATTTTTTCAGGGCTATTATGAATGGAATCTTCCCTGATTTCTTTCTCATGTGTGTGGTTGGTATATAGGAAAGGTGCTGATTGTTGCATGTTAATTTTGTATCCTGCTAATTTGCTGAATGTGCTTATCAGCTCTTGGGGTTTTCCTGTGGAGTCTTTAGGGCCTTTTAGGTATAGAATCATGTCATTTGCAAATAAGAATACTTTGACAACTTCCCTTCCAACCTGTATCTCCTTCACTTGTCTTACTGCTCTAGCCAAACCTTCAAACACTGTATTGATCAGGAATTGAGTGGTTTCCTTGTCTTATTCCTCATTTTAATGGAACTACTCTGAGTTTTTCTTTATTTACTATGATGTTGGCTGTGGGCTTGTGGCATATTGCTCTTATTATGTTGATATATGTCCCCTGTATCTCTAGATTCTCCATGACTTCTATCATGGATGTTGTATTTTGTCAAAGGCTTTTTCTTCATCTAATGAGATGATCATGTGGTTTCTGTCCTTAAGTCTATTTATGTGATGATCTACATTTATTGATTTACATATGTTTAACCATCCCTGCATCTCTGGAATGAAGCTTATTTGATCATGGCGGATAATCTTTTTGTTGAAATTTCTATATTCACTTTGTTAAGTATTTTCTGGAAAATGTTTGTGTCTTTATCAGAGAGATTGGCCTATTATTTTCTTTTTTGTGTATCTTTGATTTTGGTACAGGGTAATTCTGGCTTGATAAAAAGAATTTGGGAGTGTTCCCTTCTTTGATGTTTTATGGAATAATTTGAAGACTATTAGTATTAGTTCTTTCAGGGTCTGGTAGAGTTCTGTGCTGTATTCATTGGTCCTAGGATTTATTTTATTTGGGAGAGTCTTAATTACTTATCTCATTGGTTTTGATGGGTTTATTTAGATTGTTTACTTCATTTTATTTTAATTTTGGTAGATCATAAATACGTAGACATTCATCCATTTCTTTTAGATTTTCCAGTTTGGTGAAATATGAATTTTTAAGGTATGTCCTTATGATTCTCTGAATTTCCTCAGTGTCTGCTAGAATGCTTCCCACTTTGTCTTTGAGTTTATTGATTTATGCTTTCTCTTTGTTTTGGTTAATTTGTGGTTTGGCAACCTTTGTCAATCTTTTTAATCTCTTCAAAGGCCCAATTCATTTCTTCATCGATTCTTTGTATTTTTGTTTGTCTATTTCATTAGTTTTGGTCCTGATTGTGATTTTTCTTCCCATCTACTGTTTTGGGTCTTGTTTGTTCTTGTTTTCCAAGGCCTTCAGCTGCATCATTAAGTTGTTATGTGATCTCTGACATTTTTTGATGTAGACACTTGGTGCTCCGAACTGTCCTCTTAGGGCTGCTTTCACTGCATCCTGTTGATTTTGGTATGTTGTGTTTTCACTTTCTTTCAGTTCTAGGAATTTGCCAAGTGTGGTGACCCACACCTTTAATCCCAGCACTTGGGCAGCAGAGGCCAGTGGATCTCTGTGATCAGCCTACATTGCAAGTTCCAGGCCAGCTGGGGCTACAAGAAGACCCTGTCCCCCCACGGCCCCCTCCAATCAATTCTTGGAATTTCTAACCTTTGTTCTTGATTCAGTTTTCATTTGGGAGTGTTTTGGTTTGTTTCCCTGAGCTTGTGTGTTGCTTCCCATTTCTATTATTGATGTCCTGCTTTATTCCTTTGTGGTCAGGTAGAATATAGGATGCTATTTCAATTTTCCAAAATTAGTTGAGATTTTCTTTGTGTCCTAATATGTGGTCAATTTTGGAAAAAGTTCTGTGGGATACTGAGAAGTGTATTCTTCAGTACTTGGGGGGGGGCGGTGTTCTGTAAATGTCTGCTAGGTCCATTTGATTTAATGATATCATTTAACCCCAGGGCTTTTATACTTAGTTTTTGTCTGGATGACCTGTCTATTGGTGAGAATGGGGTTTTGAAGTCACCCACTATCGCTGTGTTGGAGTCAATCTGCAGTTGTGATCTAATAGTGTTTCTTTTATTAAATTGAGTGCCTCTATGTCTTGTGTGTATAGTTTAGGGTTGTACTGTCCTCTTGATGTATTTTTCCCTTAATGAGTATGAATGTCCTTCCCTGTCTTTTCTAACTAGCTTTATTTTAGTCTATTTTGTCAGATACTACAATAGCTATGCTTGCCTGTTTCTCAGTTCCCTTTGCTTAGAATACCTTTTTCCATCCTTTCATCATAAGATGGTATTGATCATTGGTGGTGAGGTGTGCTTCTTGGAGGCAGATAGAAAGACAACTCATGTTTCCTGATTTAATCAGTTTGTCTGTGACTGTTTACTAGGGGAATTGAGAGCACTGATATTGAGAGTTATTACAAGCAATGTTTATTCCTGTTATTTGTTGTGCTGCCATTGTTCTCTTAGACTTCTTTTGGTGAACTGGTCTGGAATGATTTGTTTATTCCTTGTGTCCCTCTGGGTGTGTCTAATCTCTTCAGACTGAAGAATTTCTTCTAATATTCTCTGTAGACCTGGCTTAATGGACATAAATTCCTTAAATATATTTTTATCATGGAAAGTTTTTCTTTCTGTTTTGATCACAACTGATAGTTTTGCTGGATAGTCTGGGCTGGAATCTGTGTTCTTTCATGATTTGTAGGACATCAGTCTAAGGCCTTCTGGCTTTCATAGTCTCTACTGGAAAGTCAGCTGTTACTGTGATGGACCTGCCTTTACATGTGACTTGATCTCTCTCTCTTGAAGTTTTCATTGTCTTTTTTGTTCTGTGCATTTACTGTTTTGACAGTTGCACAACTTGGGGAGTTTCTTTTCTGGTCCTGTCTCCTTGGTGTTCTGTGTGTCTCTTGCACCTTGATAGGTGTCCTTTGCTTAGATCTGGGAAATTTTCATTTATGATTTTGTTGAAAATATATGCCTTTGACCTGGGTTTCTTCTCCTTCTACACTGATGATTAGAAGGTTTGGTCTTTTTATGGTGTTCCAGAAGACATGCATGTTCCATTCCTCAGTTATTTTAGTTTTTTTTTTTTCACTAAGTGATCCATTTCCTCTACTTTGTCTTCAAGATTTGATAGTCCCTCTCCACTTGTTGTGCCCGGTTCGCGAGACTCCAAAGACCACCAAGGAGCCGACTGATGCAAACACATGAGGGTTTTTTTATTGTTGCAAGCTTAAGCTTGGGCCCACTCTGTCACTGACCCAGCAGATCTCAGATGTGAGACCCCTTGCTTTGGGAGACAGAGATTTTTATAGGTTTATTTCAGCAAGTTCAGCAAGTAGGGGGTCTCCAGCCTGGCAAGCATCTGATTGGTTGCAGCCCAGTGCCAAACCATAAACTGCTGCCTTCAGGAAATCTGAAGAGACATCTGGACTTTTAGTACTTTCCTGTCCCTGGTTAATTGACTGTTGGCAGGGGAGTTGTTCTCTGTCTGTTCCAAGTATACTTTTTTGTGGTATTTCCTGGAACAGGGTTCAGGGCTGGGTCAGTCCCATGGAGGTTTTATCCAAGATGGAGTCGCTCAGGTCTCTCATCCCCCCCTCTGACCAGTACCTTGGGGACCCAATCATGGGTGCTCCTTCATCTCATGTTCTTCATCACCCAGACTCTGGAGGGACTGATAGTGGGTATTGGTTGCTTTCACGTTACCTTAATAAGATCTCCTCCCTGGGGGGTCCACCATATGTGTCCCGTTGTTTTGCAGCTCCAGTGAGTGCAATAAGTAGAGCTATCCCCTCCACACCTGTTTCTCTGGGACTTGTATTTTGGAGTTCCGGGCCCTGGGCAAACATAGAACTGGCCTGGTTTTCTGTATGGGCCTGGAGAGTAAGTTAGAACATAAGGATGTATGCCTCCCTTAGGACTGAAATCAAAGAAAGCATCTAAACAGGAGTGTAGAGTTGGGAACCAAGTAGCCAGAGGCGCTACTTGGGAGATCTGAAACAAAATATTGCCTCCTATCACATCTTGGAGGACCCAAGTCAGATTCATAGGTTGATACGGGCTTCCCGGAGCGGGAGCGGCTATCATGGGGAACAGAGTATATACAGTCAACAGTTTGAAAATTGGGTGAGCTTTAGCTTGAGCAGATTGTTGGGGTCCTTTGAAACTCTCCATCCTGAAGCTGGGGATGCTCAGTCCTCTACAGAGAATGGGTCAGCCAGCCATACATGTGTGTGGTGGATCCACGGTGCTACACCACCCACTTTGAGGGCTGTAGGGTGGTCAGTAGTATGACATAGGGCCCCTTCCACTGTGGCTCTAAGGATCCTTGTAGACCCAGTCACTGGGTTGGTATCGATGAGGTTCTGGAGGGGGTCCTGTCTCATAAAGAGCACGTAGTTTAGGCCATACATGTTTATGGGACCATTGGACTCCCCTGAGGTCATTCAACAGGCCCAGATCTTTAAATTCAGTAATCTTCTCTGCCTGGAGGTTAGGAATAATGGGAGGGGGCACTCCAAACATGATCTCAAAGGGGGTTAATACCATCTGGTAAGGGGAGCTATGCACTCGATAGAGTGTGAACGAAAGGAGAGTCACCCAGTCACTGCCAGTCTCTAAGGTCAATTTAGCTAATGTCTCTTTTAGAATTTTATTTATTTATTTTTACCTGTCCT
>NW_008360311.1:3094628-3111469 GCF_000622305.1 Nannospalax galili
GTTCCAGTGGGCAGAGGCTCTCCCCAAATGATGCCGGTTAATGATACTACAGCCACCCCTGCATACCTCTTGCCATCCTGGACAAAACTGCTCCTGTCAGTGAACCAGGTTACTTCAGCATCAGATAACGGGGTATCTCTCAAATCTGATTGGGTACCATAGACATGGGCCAGGATTCTGGTACAATCATGCAGGGGGGCATCCAAGTCTGGGTCCAGCAAAAGCGTGGCTGGATTCAGGGCAACTGGTACCTGGAAGGTGATTCTAGCAGGATTAAGAAGTAATGCCTGATAATGAGTTACATGGGCGTTGCTTAGCCATCTGTCTGGGGGCTGCTTTAAAACTCAGTTGCATGTGGTGTGGTGATGGTCAAGTTCTGGCCCAAAGTCAGTGTGCCAGCATCTTTTATCAGTAGTGCTACGGCAGCAATAATGTGGAGACATGGGGGCCAGCCTGCAGCCACTGGGTCCAGCTTTTTAGACAAATAGGCTACAGGACGGCACCATGGACCAATAGGTTGGGTCAAAACTCCTTTGGCCACACCCTTGTTTTCATCCACAAACAAGTGAAGTGGTTTAGTCACATCAGGTAGCCCGAGGGCAGGGGCAGACAGTAGGGCCAGTTTTAATGCCTCAAATGATTGTTGATGAGCTTCTGTCCAGGAAAATTCTCCTGGCCTTTTCTTAGTGGCCTCATATAGGGGCTTAGCAATCTCAGCAAAACCCGGTATCTATAACCTGCAGAACCTGGCAGACCCTAGGAACTCTCGTACTTGACGTGGGCTCCTCGGGGTAGGGATCCTGAGGACAGTTTCTTTTCAGGCATCAGGGAGCCAGCACTTACCTTCTTTGAGTATATAGCCCAAGTATTGGACTTGTTTGCATAGTTGGGCCTTTTTAGCAGAGGCCCAATAGCCCAGGCTTCCCAACGTCTACAACAGGCGTTCTGTGCTGTCCATGCAAGCCTCTTGGCTGTCTGCGGCCACAAGTAAGTCATCCACATACTGTAAGAGACTCCTTTCCCCCAACGCTATCTGTCTTAGATGCCTCCGCCGGTCCTCTGGATCCGCGGTGGCAGCCAGCAGAATCCTTGCCAGGTCCTTGTTCTGCCTCCTTTCTGCCTTTATCTGTTTTTCCTCTGAACTATCCCTATTATTGTACTTTCTCGGCCACAGTTACTAAATCCCTTAAGCTCTTCTCACCCAGTCTCTCCACTCTCTGGAGCTTTTTCTTTATATCCAGAGCTGAATGGTTAACAAAAGCCATGGCCACTGCCGCTATATTATCTTTGGCCTCCTGGTCTAATGGAGTGTACCTGCGGAAGGCATCCATTATTCGCTCCAAGAATGCAGCTGGGCTTTCATTTAGGTCCTGACTAATATCATATACCTTTGCCCAATTAGTTGGCCTATGAGCAGCCACTTTGAGACCTGCCAACAGAGCCTGGTGGTAAACCGGAAGCCTCCCCTTACCTTCTGCAGTATTATAATCCCAGTCAGGCCAGGTCAGTGGATAGGCAGCATCAATCAGTGTCAGGTCAGTAGTAGGGACACCAGTATTGCCAGGAATTAACTTCCTGGCTTCCATTTGGATACATTCCCTTTCCTCTATGGTAAACAGGACCTGTAATAATTGATGATAATCATCCCAAGTAGGTTGGTGTGTGAATAAGACAGTTTATAATAAATTAATAAGCTCCTTAGGATTTTCAGAAAAGGGAACATTCTGGATTCTCCAGTTGTAGTGGTCACTAGTGATGAATGGCCAATAGTGATGGGGCTACTTGCCACCCTCATCTGTGGGGCCGGCGACTCTGAGGGGTAGAACAGTAGAGTCTGGACCCTCTGGTGTTGCTGCCCTTCTACTCCTAGTCCCCTGAGCCAGTCCCCCCTGTGCCTGTGAAGAATCTGGTACCAAGGGTGCTGGTTCCGGAGGGGTTACCTCCTGTGGAGGAGGTGGATAGGGAGAGGGGGGAAAGTTAGATCTTCTGTGCTGCCCTGTAAGACAGGGTACAGTGATGGTGCTGATGGTTTGGTCTCAGGCTTAGGTGCTTTCTGGGTTGTCGGTTTCCGTTCTGCAGCCGTCAGCACCTCAGTTTTCTGTAAAGGAAGAAAAGACTTGACCCAAGGAGGGGGGTTATTAACTACATCTCCCCACACCACTATGTATGATATTTGATCCGAGTGTCCTACATGTGGTTGAGGAATAATTTTCTCAACCACGTTAATGATAGTGGGATCAAAGGTCCCCTCTGAGGGCCATCCCATGTTGAAAGTGGGCCATTCAGACCTGCAGAAAGTAGTTTATCCTTCCTGACAACAACAGAGAGGTTATGAACTCGAGTCTTAACCTCTCCAAAATGTGCAAGAACCAGGTCCAGGGGTGTAGAGGGCGTCTGTCCCATTGCGTCCATCTCCGTCACAGAGAAATAGGTAACCAAAGACAAAAAAGAGAGCCAGAAAGACACACAGAAGGCCAAGTAGCAAATTCCCCCACTCATACGGAAGAAAAACTGAAAGTAGGACAGCGGCAAACTGCCGTGCCATGGGAGTGACCCGCCCTGTCCTTTCACAGAAATCAACAGAGTCCAGGGCCCTCCGTCCCCTCTGCCGGGGCCTGGAACATCCTCTAGACCTCTGTGGTCATGGTCATCTAGCGCGTCTGCTCCAACTGCTCCTGACAAAGCTGTTCACAAGTTTGCCTTGAGGCTCAAAACAAAAGCCGGGACAGACACAGACAGGCACAACTAGACGCAAACAGATACTTACTGGCCAGCCAGGAACCCTTCGGTTCGGGGGTCCTGGGGGTCTTGGGGATCCCTGATGAGCCCCCAAGATGTTGTGCCCAGTTCACGAGACTCCAAAGACCACCAAGGAGCCGACCAATGCAAACACACAGGGGTCTTTTTATTGTTGCAAGCTTAAGCTTGGGCCCACTCTGTCACTGACCCAGCGGATCTCAGATGTGAGACCCCTTGCTTTGGGAGACAGAGGTTTTTATAGGTTTATTTCAGCAAGTTCAGCAAGTAGGGGGTCTCCAGCCTGGCAAGCATCTGATTGGTTGCAGCCCAGTGCCAAACCATAAACTGCTGCCTTCAGGAAATCTGAAGAGACATCTGGACTTTTAGTACTTTCCTGTCCCTGGTTAATTGACTGTTGGCAGGGGAGTTGTTCTCTGTCTGTTCCAAGTATACTTTTTTGTGGTATTTCCTGGAACAGGGTTCAGGGCTGGGTCAGTCCCATGGGGGTTTTATCCAAGATGGAGTCACTCAGGTCTCTCACACTTGATCCAGTTTATTGGTCAGGCTTCCCTCTGAGCTTTCCGTTTCACTTCCTGACTTTTCTATTTTGAGTTTCAGTTTGACTTTTCTTTAGAGATTCTATCTCTTTATCAAATTCTAATTTCATTTCTTAAACTGTTTTCGTTATTCAACTGTTTGTGTTTTTGTGGTCTTCAGTGTTTTTCTCACACCCTCTTTGAGTCCCTTGAACACATTTGTAATCACTACATTGAAATCATTGTCTCGTGCACCCACTAGGTTGATTTTGTTGGGAAGCATTACAACCAGGTGCTAATTTGTACAGTAGACATATTGTTTTGGTTATTCATGTTTGTGGTTTTGTGATGGTACCTAGGCATCTAGAGTTATGTCAGTGGAGGTGTTTCTTGAAAAGGATGGCTGAGCTCACCTTCGTTGAATGAGTACTTGGGTCTTTGCTGCTACAATCTTGTCTGAGTGGTGATTGGTGTTCAGTGTTGGGGCCACTCTGTGTTGATGTGCAAATGTGGTGTAAGAAGTGGTCTCAGTTTAGCTGGGGATGGGTGCAACTTCTGAGTCTGAGATTCCAGGATAGATTCCTTGAGGTCCCAATAGGGTAGGTAGGCAGGACGGCTGCAGTCTGGTGGGTGTATAGGGTGTGGTAGCCTGTTTTTTTAAGGCATCCTATGCCCTTTGATCTGCCACTTTCTGGGGAGATATTATGAGTCTCCTGTGGTAACCAGAATCCCCTTTTAAGATTCCAGTGTGACTGAGCCATGGTTTCTGCTTCTGAAGCTAATGTCTGCTGACTCTCTTGGTTTGGGCCTGAACAGAAAGTCTCATGTGTCAAAGGCTTGGTTCCCATCACAGCAGTGTTCAGAGGTGGAATTTTGGGGAAGTGATTGGATCATGAGGACTCTGACTTCATGTGTGGAGCAATCCACTGGTGGCTTCATGGTATGAGGGTCTCTTAGGAGGTGATGGAAAGAGGATGTGAAGGAAATTTAGGAAGTAATGGAAACAGATGGTTCCAGAAACTTAGGAAGTGAGACATGACTGAAGGGGGTCGATTCTTGGGGACTCTCCTAGGGACCAATGTCGTATCCCTTGCATGCTTTCTGGCTACCATAAGGTAAGCAGCCTCCTCCACCACACACTCTCCCCACCATCTGTTCTGCCTTGTTCTGGCCCAAAGCAACTGATTAACAATGAGCCAGAATTAACCTTTTCGAGGTTGTCCATGTTAGGTATTTTGTCTTGAAGAAAGCTGACTGACGCAGCATCTACCAACCCTTATTAGAAAACTCTGCACGAAGTGTTTGCTGAACAGGCGTTTCTTGATAATCTATTTTGTAGCTCACACTAAAGAGAAAAAGATCTTAAGGATTCCAATCTAGAGGTGAGGACACACCACCCATGGTGGGCTGAGCCCTCCCATGTCAATTAGCAATAAAAAAGTACCCCACAGACATGCCCACAGGCCAATCTGATGAAGGAAATTCCTTGATTGAAGTTCCTTCTTTCCAGCAGACTCTAGTTTCTGGAGTTGACAAACACTAACCAGCGCCATCACAGATGTCTAACTGAAACTGAGCAGAGCATTTTGAGGCAACCACAGCAGGGCAGAGAGGGAGGGGCCAGAATAACCTCGGAGTCCATCTTCCTGGCCTTGAGTGTTTCATCAGGCCTCTCTCTGGTGCCTCTTCACAGCTCATGGGTGTCAACACGCCTCTGCCATTGCTGTTACTCCATTGTCTCCCTGACTCTCTAGTGAGCACTGTCATTAAAAAATGAAAAGCTTCACTGGCAATGTGGAAGAGCTCTGTCCAGCTGCTCAAGCCTGCCCACGTTCCCTTTTCAGCATCTCCCCTACTTAAAAATAAACAGCATTGGGTCGCACTTGCCGAGCCTCTCCTCCAGCCATCTGTTCCCCCAGATGCTCAGCCCAACCCTCCTCCCATGCCAGCCCCTCTGTGGACAAGCGAGGGCCCCTGAGCTCCACAGCCTCCCTCTGCGGCAGCACCTGCCTGCACCCAGTTGCCTTCTAGGCCTCGCTCTAACCCACACGCTACAGTCTGCACCCCTAGGCACCTGCTTGCTGGCCCAGACAATCTTGTGATTTCTGGGGGCAGGACTAACTGGAAAAGATGGGTGTTTCCACGGAGATGTGAATAAACATCTCACAGCAGGAAGTACAGACTGACAGAAGTTTAATTCAGCTCTGAGATTTAGTTGGTTTGGTTACATTCCTCATTTTGGAAGTCGGTATGCGTTAGAGGAAGTTTGAAGTTTCAGTAGCTGTTATTACATACCCCCTCCCCTGCCCGCCCCATCACTTCCTTTGGTCCAAAATACTGTTCACAGACAGTTGGGTAAAAGTTCGTCCCAGGCCTGTGTATCTTGGTGTTCTGGGACACTTGCTGTTGTGTGACACTATTCCTGAGAGATGTGAACAGACATCTACTCACCCCAGATAGGCAACCAACAGCAGAGCTAGGTAAGGATGCCACCATAACCCAACTTGGTGGACCAATGAGTTTTATTGGGGTTACTTACAGGAGTATGGATGAGAGATTGCTTACAGCTGCCTCACCAAAGCCCGCCCCAGCATGGGTGAAACCTCATGAAAGCAGGAAGCCTGGCTCGCACTGCACGCTGTGCAGGCAGCTGAACATGCTGGAGAGTCTTTGAGGTGCTTCAGTTGCTCTGAGCCTCCAGCTGTGCTGATCCCTGCTTCTTGCAGGAGGCTCTGCTGACTTGAGAGTCCTGTAAGCAGCTCCTCTGGTCTGTCTCTTGGCAGTCCTTAGGGCTTATGTATGCTTGGGAGGGAGGGCCATAGGGAATCTGGTCAGGTTCAGGGACTTCCTGAAGCTTTGGAGTTGTTTCTTCCTTAGCTTAACAAGCTTCCGGCAGGATGGGATGTTTCCCCTCCTCTTAGAATATCCTGTTTTGCCTTTTTTTTTTTTTTTTTTTTTTTTTTTTTTTTTTTTTTTTTTAGAACACCTCCTTGTTCTCCCTTCATAACATCCTGTGTCTTAATGAGCTTTTCTCCAAGACTCAAGGTTTTCATTTTGGAGGTAATTGCTATGCAATTGCATAATCAGGCCAAGTCCTGTGTCTATTCTTGAATCTAGAGAGAGGATTATACTGACATCAATAGAGAGAGAAACTGCCCCAACCCACCTCTCTGCTATGTGTTAGAGATGCCTGCATTATCTGAGCCAGGAGGGTAGATGACTGATCTGGGGATGTGCTTCCTGTGCACTGAACACCACTTGCACCCAGATGTGAGGGACCGCAGGGGTGATTGCTTTAGGACTTCAGAGAGTGAAAAGGAAAATAAAAGCTTTTAGAATATCTTACATATTGATGTAGCTGGCTGGCGCAAGGTAATACACCCTCTGAGTTTTTCTCTTGGAACCCCTAAGAATTGTACCCATTCTAAAGCACGTGTAAACCAGTGGTTGAGGTGAGGTTCAAGGGTAGAGAGACCCCTAATGTCACCTTCTACTGAGTGTCCATGGAATCCAAAGAGGAGGAATAGACTGCAGCTAGACTTATACCCTATACTGTTAATGACAGTAACCCTCATAATATGCAGTTTTAATTCCCATAGTTTGAGTTTCCTGCATTCAGCTGTGGTCTGGAAATACTACATAGAAAATTTCAGCAATAACCAGTTTATAAGCTTAGATCACTTGAAGCTTGATGAATTTATGAGAATAGCTTGATGAGCTCTTGAGCTGGCCTCTGTTGCACCTGGAATGTGACACTTCTCTGCCCCCATCAGGTCCATACTCTCTGAATACTCACTCCCCTCTTGGTCATTCTGTGCCCTCTTGGTTATTGGGCTGACTGTTGGTTGTGTTCAGGTAGCCCTGTGTAGTGGGCCGATGCCACATCTTAGTGTTCAGACATCTCTCAGGGTGAGCCAGGCCTCACTCTCCTGCCCCTCCCTGGGTCCCCCTTGACCCTCCTCCTGTCCCTTTCCCTGACTCTTCTACCCCACCTCACTCCATCATGCCTTGTCCCACAACTTCCCCCAGCTCAGTTGTCTACTGTAACCTGGCCTCCCTGTGCCAGGGAACAGCATCACTGCCCTGCCTAGCAACCCCCACCCCCCAGAAGATTGGTCTACCTTGTTCAATAGGTGTTGATTTTTAAATAATTGTAATCACTTGCCATAAAAGAAGAGCCTCCTTGAGCCTTTCCAAGCTCTGTGCACTGTCTGCCAGTTACACTGATAAAGGAGAGATCTGGGGTGGGGGAGTGTCTTGAGCTCTACTTCCAGAGTGTCCGCTTCGGGGTGTGGGGGGAGACTGCCTGGGGTGGAACAGAATTGGCAATTTGACTCACTGGTTCCTGGGAAGTCAAATGTGTCAGCAGCAGCCCGCACACCTTCGGGGAATTATTTGGACACATTCATACCAATTAAGACAACTCATATTTTCGTAATTTATTATTCTAGGTTCTTTATTCCCACCTCCGGGCTTCCTCTAGCCCCACCACCCCAGTTACTGCTAGCTGAGTCAGTAGTACCCAGAGACCATTCTCTGCTTTAAAATGCAGAAACCAGAGTTTCTGTTCTCAGAAGCAAGGGGTGCAGGATAATGAGCTGACCTCGTCCCCTCTCACACAGCCAGTGTTTACATCATGTCATCTCTTCTCTGCGTCATCTGACAGCATCCCCTGATCTTGCTCACGGCCTCTGGGAGCAGTGAGGGCAGCTGGACATCATCTTGCCTGGGGCCTCTGGGCAGGATGCAGTTGCTGCTCAGGAGAGCTTACTAGGCTACGTTCAGACAGACAGATCAGCCAGTCTCCCACACAGTGTGTCCGTGAAGTGGCCACATCCACAGAAGCCCTCTGCAAAGTGGTGTGGGAAGAATGAACAGTGATGGGGAGATGCTCTCAGCAGCGAGATCAGAGCCATTAGAACAGCCCTGGGGCCCACAGGAGAGGAAAGGGCTGGGCTAGGAATTTATTTCTCTAGATTGAGGGGACCCTGACTAAGGTATAGCCATGGGTAATCCATAGCAGATCACCAGAAAGGAGCCAGCACTGGCTGAGACTCACTTCTAGGCTAGTCCCTGTGTGACTGTGTGAATGACGCAGCCTCCTGCCGCGAGCCTGTGTAATCAGACCACAGCTGAGGTGGGTGCCAGTGAACTCAGAAGTGTCAGCTTCCAGAGCATGGTTAGGAAAGAGTCTCTGACCCTCTGTTGCCTCTCCAGCCAGTGTCTGTAGACTCATCCAAGGTGTTTGTCGAAACCTGGGCTGCCTGTGGCTGCCTGTGTGTGGCTCCACTCTGAACACTCAGTTCACAGAAGAGCTTGTGAAGCTCACATCTCCAGATGCAGTGGGATGACCTTATCGGGAGGGCTCACCACAGTGTCAGGGATGAGGAATGAGGGCTTTGTTTGCTTTGAGTAGCAGTTCCCTTAGGAATTACTAAAGGGGGTCATGCAATGGTTGCTAGGGAGGACAGAAAACGTCTTCCTCATGCTTGTGAAGGGTCCCTCCAGACACTGGTCAGTTGCCATCTCCGACGCTGTCTTGTGCTATTGAGAATGTGTATTAGCTACTTGGGACAAGATACCTGACCCTGCTGGACAGCTTCAGTTGTCAACTTGACACACTTGGGGAAGTGAGCCTCAACTGAGGAACCTCCTCCATTGGACTGGCCTGTGGCCATGTCCATGGGGCACCTTCCTGATTGTTGAGTGGTGTGGGAGGGCCCAGCCCACTGTGGGTGGTGCCACCCCTGGGCAGGTGGGCCTGTGTTGCATAAGAAAGCAGGCTGAGCAGGGGCCAGGAGAGCAAGTCAGTAAGCAGTGATCCTCCATGGCCTGTGCTCCAGCTCCTGCCTCCAGGAGCTGAGTTCCTGCCCTGGCTTCCCTCTGTGAAGGACTGTGCTGTAAGATAAGCTTCCTCCCCAAGCTGGCTTGGGTCAGTGGGGTGTGCTCAACAAGAAGAAACCCAGCTAATTCAGAAATTGGTACCAGAGAGCCAGGGTCTTCCTGTGATGGACCTGACCATACATATCTGAAAGTTTTTAGAGCTTTGGATTGGAAAAGTGCTTGGAGCTCAACGACCTGTTCTGTAGAACTTGGAATATAATGCTGAAAGAGGCACAGATGATGGTGGCGTGGCTTGTGAAGCTTCAAATGGAAGCAAAGACTGTCAGAGATGTTTGTGTTAAACATTTTTGGATGAGAAACTTTTTTTTGCTTGTGGATCAAGCTGGAAGCAGGACTTGGTAATGTGTAAGAGTCCCCTGTATGGTTCCGGTGTTGAAGACATGGAGGGGTTCTGTAGAGCAGCTGAGGCTTGGTACTATGAGAGGCCAGGAAAGGTCATTGGTGAAGGTGTGGCCTCAGTTGTAGTAAAGACCCTCAGGATTGCAGGGGTCATGGAGAGAATCTGAGGCTTTGTACCGAGAGGCCAGGAGAGCCCATTGGTGAAGGTGCAGCCTCGGTTGCAAGTGCAGACCACAGCATACTGGAGATGCCAGACCATGAGACAACCACTAGGGGCAGCAGCAGGTGTGGAGTGGAGCCAGCCTGGTCTAAGAGACCAGCTGTGTGTGCTGTGGCCCACAGAGCCAGAGAAGTGGAGCTGCCCTTGTGAGTGAATCCCAGATTTCCAACATTGAGATACGTTGCTGGACCTTTGTTTTACTTAAGTGTGCCCAATTCTTCTCTTTTAAAATAAGACTGTATGTAACTTATTTGGGATTTTACAGAAGCTCACAGTTGAAAGACTTTGGATTATGTTAAAGAGACATTGAACTTTTAAAGTGTTTGATTTTTTAAATGACTGTGGGACTTTTAAAGTTGTACTGTTTTATGTTATTAGTACGAACATGAGATCTTGGGGATAAGAAATGGAAGGGTTGTGGTTTAATAGTGATTTGTGTGTCAGGTTGGCAAGGGATCAATTGTGCGGTGTAGCCTCAGTTGTTAATCTGACACACCTGGGTGGAGGGCCTCCCAGCTGAGGAATTTCCTCCATATGGACTGGCCTTTCTTGATGAGCACTGTGGGCGGTGCCACCCCTGGGCAGGTGGGCCTGGGTTGTACAGAAAGCAGGCTAAGCACAGGCACAGTAGGCGGTGTTCCTCCGTGGCCTGTGCTCCAGCTCCCGCCCTGAGCTCCTGCCTTGGCTTCCCTTGATGGACTGTGAGCTGTGAGCCGAACAAACCCTCCCCACACCAAAAGTTGGTTTGGTCAGTGTTTTTATGATGGCAGTAGAAAGCTAACCCAAACACCTGTCAAAGGCAGCTTGAGAAAGGGAGAGTTTATCTGGGGGGTCACATGACGGCAGGAACATGGCGGCTGGTCACACTGCCTTCCGTGGGGAAGCGGAGAGGTGAATACTGATGCTTAGCTCTTTTTCTTACGCAGTCTGGGACCCACATTCAGGGTGAGTCTTCCCACTTAGTTAACCCAGTCTAGAAAGTCCCTCACAGGCTTGCCCAGTGGTTTGTTTCCATGGTAATTCTAAATCCCATCCAGCTGGCAGTACATATTAGCCATCACGGTCTGCCTCCTACACGCCCATTGTGTTACTCCTCACAGCAGACCAGGCTGCAGGGGTCTGATTGGCTCTTCAGGGTCAGGGTCACTGATCCAGAAGGTCACTGTGACCTTGACCTCTGTTCACTTTGGTCTTGACGGGGAACTGTATCAATGGGAAACAGTTTAAAGTGATTGCGTCTATGGATTTACATACAGAAAACACATGGAGATGCCTCCCTGGCAAGTGGGGGGGTTGCTAAAGCCTAACCAGCTTCAGAATTGATATCACCAGGCCAGACAGAAGTACCACCGTGATCACATTTCACTTACTTCTCAGGGTAAAATGAATATGTTGTAGACTGGACATTTTGAGAACTGTATGACCCAGTCCAGATGCAGGGAGACACTGGGCCGGGAGACAAGAGGGTGTAAAGCTTAGCTCTAGTTTGCCTGTCCTTTGATAGAGATGTGTTTTGTTTCCCTCCTAGGCCCGTCGCCTCTCCCCACAAGCTCGCCGTAGGCTGCACGCTGTCCTGGCCTCCTGCTGTACCTCCATGTTGATCCTGTTCAACCTGGTGTTTCTCGGGGGAATTCAAGTCGGGAAAACCTACTGGGACAGGATCTTTGTACGAGGTATGTTGGCGGGGAAGCTCTGCCCGTGTCACTTGTATGAAGGTACCATGGATGGGACTTGGGAGAGCCAGGCACAGGATATGTGACCTGGCAAAGTGCCAACTGGGGCTGCGTGTTCCTGTGTTTGTGCCTCCTAGGGACCACCTGTGATGCTTAGCAGCAGACTGGACTACCCAGCTCCCCTGAACTCCCCATGTTCCTCTAAATTCCCTTCCCAATGCTTTGATTTTTCTCCTGAGCATCCCAGTGGTCTCTAGATCCCAGTTCCCAGGGTACTGCATAGGCTGGCCATGTTCCATTTTTGGCTGAGAGTGTGCTGTGGAAACATTTCCTGCGAGTCCTCTTCTGAGTCTGTGGGCCTGGGCCCTGTGCTTAGCCCTGGATCTGTGGGCCTGGGCCCTGTGCTTACCCCTGGATCTGTGGGCCTGGGCCTGGTGCTTAGCCCTGGGCCCTGTGCTTACCCCTGGATCTGCGGGCCTGGGCCAGGTGCTTAGCCCTGGATCTGCGGGCCTGGGCCCGGTGCTTAGCCCTGAATCTGCGGGCCTGGGCCCGGTGCTTAGCCCTGGATCTGTGGGCCTGGGCCCGGTACTTACCCCTGAATCTGTGGGCCTGGGCCCTGTGCTTACCCCTGAATCTGTGGGCCTGGGCCCGGTGCTTAGCCCTGAATCTGTGGGCCTGGGAACTGTGTTTACCACAGCTGACGTAGATGCTGTTAACCGATCTTTTTCTTTTATTTTTTACAGTTTTATTTGTTTTTATTTTATGAGTATGAATGTATTACCTGCATGTAGGTAGGCGAACCCGTGTCATGCAGTGCCCGTGGAGGTCAGAAGAGGATGTTGAATCTCCTGGAACTGGAGTTACACACGGTTGTTAGCTGCCATGTGGGTGCTGGGAATCAAACCCAGGTCTTCTGCAAGAGTGGTTGGTGCTCTTAATTGCTGAGCCATCTCTCCAGCCCCCAATCCTCTGTGCCTGTGCGTGTGTGTGCGTGTGTGTGTGTGTGTAGGCACCTGTGTGCTAAGGCATCTGTGTAGAGGAGATCAAAGGACAACTTTGTGCAGTTGGTTTCTCCTTCCATCTCTCATGTGGGTTCCAGGGAATGGGCCAGTCTTAATGCTAACGTACACTGAATGTGGATTGCCTCAGCACCCAAGCAAAACCACACCTGCTGTAGGCAGGACGCTGGTGTGTGGCCATTGTGAAAACATCGCAGCAACAACTGACTCTGGTTTCCATGGGTCAGGCCTAAGACACACTGGGACATCAAGTGCAGGGATTTGGAGTTCAGTGCGCAATTCGGTAGCCAGCTCACTGTGTATCCAAAGGACCTGCCATTCTGCCTCCAGAGACACGGTGCCATTCTTGGCTTTAGGGAGCCCTGGCCAGGCAGTGGCTGTTCATGTCATCTGGGTCCTGGAGGAGCCAGGGGAGCCTCTGCTGAAGTTGTGACACCAGAGACAACCTGCACAGCCGCCTGATGCCTGAATGTCAGGTCGGGAATCTAGACGTAGCTTACCTCTCCAGGCTCCACAGAATCATTAGAAGTCCATTCTACTTAAGTCTTGTCACTGTAAAAGCCCCTTTTTATATCTGCTGTCTGAGGGATATTCTAGCTGATGGCTCCTGAAGAGATCGTGTGCTTTGTAGGAAGACCCTGCCCTCTAATAAAGACGGGAGGTAGCGGGTACAGAGGATGAAATGACAGAGGGTGACAGCGACTTCACTTTCTTACCTCCCACCCCCGGAGTCTCACACAGGATTCACACTTGTGGACAAGGGAGGTACTTGACCATGGGCTGCTTGTCACCTGGTGAGAAGGCTCTGATTCTCACTTCAGTAAATCACATATATTGGTTGTTTACTATTTATAGAGCGCCGAGAACCCAGAATGAAAAGTAAGCTCAAGCTCAGGGTTGTGGCTCCACTTAAAATTCCCAGCAGTTGGGGGCCTGAGGAAGGAGGCCTGAGAGTACAAGGTCAGCCTGAGCTACGGAGCAAGACCCTGTCTATACTGGGGAGGCCTGGGGAGAAAGCAAAGCACAGATGGCTATGGGAGCCCAACACGAACGTTTCCTGTGTGACAGTTGATTCAGATGACTGCTGTGTTGGATGTCTGAGTGACGGCTGGAGGTTGCTAAGCGAGGTGACAGCCTGTAGGAGGTGGTTGTCACTGAGGAGTGGCATATACACTGATCATCAAGCAGGGGTTTGACAGTGTCCAAGAAGGGTCTGTGTATGGACCAGGCATGGTGTAGTCTTTAGTTCCAGCACACTGGAGGCAGAGGCAGGTGGATTTCTGTAAGATTGAGGCTAGCCTGGTCTACACAGAGAGTTCCAGTTCAGGTAGAGCTACAGGGAAACAGATCCTCTTTCAACTTCCCCTCCAACACCTCCCCTGGAAAAGGTCAGTGTGTCCATCTTGTCTTCAGTTGCTGTGATAAAACACTGACCAAAACCAACTTGGGGAGGAAAGGGTTTATTTGGCTTACAGCTCACAGTCCATCATCAAGGGAAGCCAAGGCAGGAACCTGGAGCACAAACCATGGAGGAACGCCGCTTACTGGTTTGTTCCCCTGACCATGTGCAGTGCTCAGCCTGCTTTTTTATACAACACAGGCCCACCTGCCCACTGTGGGCTGGGCCCTCCCACATCACTCAACAATCAAGAAAATGCCTCAGACACACCCACAAGACCAATCCAGTAGAAGCAATTCCTCAGCTGAGGGTCCCTCTTCCCAGATGTGTCACGTTGACAACTGAAGCTTCCAGCACAGCTGCCATATCAGAAACTCCAGAATCTTGGTAAATGGTCCCTATAGAAGTTTATTTTGGGGAGTTGGAGAGATGACTCAGCAGGTAACCACAAAAAGCCAGTGTAGTCATACATGATGTGTGCTGTGGCTGTCAGGAGGTGGAGTTGCGGGGGGCGAAGGGATGGAGGCTAGAGGGTGGGGGGTAGGGGTGGGGTGCGGAGCAGAGAGAGGAGAATTGTTGGAGCTTGCTGGCCACCAGCCTAGCATAGCTTCAGGTTCAGTGAGAGACTGATTCAAAGGAATGAGGCAGAAGGTGATGGAGGAAGACACTTGGCATCCTCCCCGGCTCTCTGCACACATGCAAGGGCACATGCAGCTATATCCTTTTCTACCATACACACATGCATCTCTATACCCACGCCTATCATACACAAAGAAACTCACATGCCTATATTCCCTACCTACCCTACACATACATACACACACATATACATGCCTATCCCCCACCTACCATACACACACATACATAACATACCTATAGCACCCACCTCTCTACCATACACATATACATATTCACATACATGCCTCTACCCCCCACCTCTCTCTCTCTCTCTCTCTCTCTCACACACACACACACACACACACGTCTTTCATAGGTCACCCAATGGTCTTTTCTAGGCTGTAATTCCAGGACTTAGAATGCCTGGTGAGTCTCTACCATCTTGTCCTGTATCAGGGGAGGGAAGAGAACATGGGGCACCAGATACTAAATACCTCAGAAGTGACATGTGAAATCTCTGCATGTTCCATTGAGCAGAACCAGTCAGGTAACCTGCCCAAGCGCCAGGCTGGAGCTCAGGGGAAGCAGGCAGCTGTTGGCATGTGAGTGGGCTATGACACGTGGTCACCCAGCTGGGTCCCCGAGGCTGTGGAAGACTTGAGAGGGTTGGGGGAAGTGGTTGGACTGGAGACTGGAGTGTAAGAGGCAACGCATGGAGCTGTGCAGGGTAAGAAGAGAATGGGGAGATAGACGGACCCAGGACTGCTGGCCTCGAGGCCGAGCTCCTGCTTGGTGTTTCTCAAAGGCAGGAAAATGGCCGCAGTGCCTGCTGGGCACCCTGCGGATCATTGGTCATGTGGGATCAACACCCTGAGGACCCTTCTGTGGTCTGTCATAGGCTACACTGTTCTGCCCTCTTTGCACTCAGAGACCTGGGGACTCTGATTCTCCACATAGCAAGGGCTCTATAGTCATTTTTGGGGCGCGGCTCTGGGGCCAGGGAAGTTCAGCTTAGAAGGCATCACTTGCTTATGTCAGGAACTCTCCAGACGAACCTGCTCAGATCCTGGCTGGTCTATTTCATGGGCACCTGAGTCAGGGAATGTCTGTGGCTTTCAGTACTCATTCCCTTTGTCCATTTCCTGCTGACGGTGTTTGTCCCCGAATTCCTGAGCTTAGACCTCTCCTAGAGGAAAGGGAGCCAGATGGTACCAAATCTCCTACCCTGGAGAGCCCGACTTTGTCTCCTAGACTATTTTAATTGACCTGATAGTGATGGTCATTATGAATATTCATGTTTTGATGTAAAGAATAGGAGTTTGTAGGATGCTTTCTTGGGCTCTACTGGGGGTGTTAGTAAGTTAGCATGCTAAAACTGAAAAAGCAAAATCTGGATTCTGAGATCACCTGGACCCCGCAGGCTGTATAGCTGATGATGAGTGATCCGGGACTTGTGTAGCGTGACCGAATTTGGCGTCTGCTTTTGGTACAAGACCTATCCCCACTGCTCCAAGATTTGTCTCTGTACACCACGGAAGACTCCACAAAGCCAGGGAGGAGACGGAAGCCATCTAGGGTGCAGGAGCAGGCTCGAAGAATTAAAAAGGCAGGAAAGAAGTGTTAGAGGGATCTCGGGGAGTCCCAGCAGAGCCACCATATGATACTTGGGAATTGGATACTTAAGAATCCGCTCCTGGGATTCTTAGTCTCATTAATAAATGAATTTAAGAACCAACCAGTGGACACAGGCAGAAGCTGGAGGATGAAGGATGGACAGACAAACGGAAGCTGGAGGGTAATCTATTAAGAGTATTAAAGGAAACCCCAGTCAGGCAAGCTGTGAATCTTGCAGCTGAAGGGAAGGGAGGAGAATGGGGCAGAGGAGGAGCCAAAGCCATGCTGCTTGGATAGGGTGGCCAGGAGGTCAGCCCTCTGGGACAGGAGCCACACCAGCAGGGGACTTTAGAAATAGAATAAGGAAGCTAGTCAGGGAGTTTAAAAAGCACACTTGGGCTCTGGCCAACACCCCAAAGAAAAAGATAGAAGAAGAAAAGGGATAGCTATGCCTTTCTGAGGAAAGGCAGCAGGTCTGACCAAGCCTCACGGTGGCTCCCGAGGAGGCACTAAAAGGCAGGAGTCCTGGGAAGGAAAAGCACCTTGTCTTACAGTGAACCCACCTTCATAAAGGTGGTCCCCTAACCAGGTCTCTGACCTGACCTGCTGGGTTAACTTTGTCTTTTAATATTTCATTTATTATTTTATGTGTATGAGTGTATTGCCTGTATGTATGTGAGTGCACCTGTGTCATGCAATGCCACGGAGGTCAGAAGAGGGCTTCAGATTCCCCTGGAACTGGAGTTAAGGACAGTTCGTAGCCGCCATGTGGGTGCTGGG
>NW_008360311.1:3111578-3114520 GCF_000622305.1 Nannospalax galili
CAAGAGCAGTCAGTGTTCTTAACTGCTGAGCCATCTCTCCAGCCCTTGGATTAACTATTTTTTTAAAAAATTTTTATTAATTTTGTGTGTGTGTATTTCATACAGAACAGCTCAAACAATGTTAATCATCTTTATACCCCCGTCTCCACTGGCACCCTCCCATAGCTTCCCACCCTCACTGGAACCCATATACTTGGTCATCCCTTTAAGACCCACTGGGTTGTCAGTGTCCCCAACTGTTCCCCAGTGCAAGTCCATCCACTGAATCTAGTCAGCCTATCTAGAGTCCCTTGTTTTAGGAAGATCAGCTCTTCCTCACCTAGCAGCAATCAGTTGCCAACATTCCTTCAGATAAGATTAAAGTCTGCTGTTCATTTCCCGAGTTCTATGCAGGGTTCTTGTCTGCCTGAGTTTGCATGGGACTCATGTATGCTGACACCTTTGCCATAGAATCATACGAGCAGGTTCCCAGGAGCTTGTAGGTCTCTGTTTCCATATGGTCCTGCACCTCCTCCCTGGCTCTTACAATCTTTCCCTTCCCTCTTCTGAGATGGTCCCTGAGCCTTGGGTGGGTGAAGTTTTATAAAGGGGTCCTGTCCAAGGACCAGCATGCAGCAGACTCTTGATCTCTACACTTTGGCTATTTGTGACCTTTTGTGTTTCGGGCTCTCCACTGCATGATGAAGCTTCATTATTGAGAATTGAGAGATTCATTAGTGTCCTCTTCTTTACCCCTGTTCTATGTTCCATGAGCCTTAGGTATGGAGGTTACATTGTTGATGTGTCACTTAGGCCTGGGCAGTTCATAGACAATGTCTGTGTGTGACCAGTTGTGGTACTTGGTAGTAGTCTCTGAGTGGTGCAAAATGAGCTTCTTTGATGAGTGGTGACTGGGATAATTGTCTGTAAATATAAGGATACACATTTTGCACATAGTAAGAAATCACATTAGTCTTGCGATGTGATAGTCTTAGGGTCTTCTCCAAGATCTATGGCCACTCCAGCCATGTGTATTAATTAGGCTATGCTTACATTACCACACCTGAGTGTCCTCCCTTTGAGTGGGTGTTTAGTCAAATTAGGTAGCTGTTGATTGCCCCCAAGATAAGAGTGCCACTACTGCACCAATGTCATATGCTGTGGTGGCCATTGATGTGGTTACCTGGTCTTGAAGCTGGTGTTGGACCATCCGTTGATATTTTCCCTTGGCACCTTCATAGCGCTCTCCAAGCTATGAGAGCCGCCTTCAGGGGAAGTGGTTGCAGGTCATCTCCAGCTCTATTTTTCCAAATCCTGTGTCTGACTTACATTCTGTCTTTGGCAGTAGGGTCTTATGTTCAAGTTCTGGGAGAACTTGAACATAACTCAGAACCATCAAGGGCCATTTTGGGAGTCTCTTGGAGCACCCTGGCCAACACCTCAAAGGAAGGTTTCTCCTGTCTGGCACTGTTGTTATGTAGCCATTAGCTATATAAATGGACACATGTAGAGATACTGTATGTGAAATTTGTCAGTAGGTTGTTGGACTAATATGGTTCCCTCTGATGTTTTGAAACCACCTAGGCATTATTTACCTCTCTACTCTCTCTCTTTTTCTCTCTCTGTCTCTCTCCTTCACTGTCTAACCCTTCCACCATGATTTCCCTATTCAAAGAGCCCCCATTTTCCTCATTTCTCTCTTGATAATACCTGACACCTATGGTCCCACCTCTCTTGAGCTCTTTCTTTCCAAGTTCTATGCAGGGTTCTTGTCTGCCTGACTTTGTATGGGACTTGTGTATGTTGACACCATTGCCATGGAATCATATGAGCAGGTTCCCAGGAGCTTGTAAGACTCTATTTCCATATGGTCATGCCCATCCTTCCTGGCTCTTACGATCTTTCTGCCCCCTCTTCCACGATGGTCCCTGAGCCTTGGGTGGGTGAAGTTTAATAAAGGGGTCCTGTCTAAGGACCAGCGTTCAGCAGACTCTTGATCTCTACGCTTTGGCCATTTGTGACCTTTTGTGTTCCTGGCCCTCCACTGCATGAGGAAGCTTCATTACTGAGAACTGATCCTTAGTGACCTCTTCTTTACCCCTGTTCTATGTTCCATGAGCCTTAGGTGTAGATGTGTCCCTCAGGCCTGGGAAGTTCATAGACAATGTCTGTATGTGACCAGTGGTGGTACTTGGTTAGTTTCTGACTGCAGCAAAATGAGCTTTTTTGATGAGTGGTGACTGGGATACTTGTCTGTAAATATAAGGATACATATTTTGCACATAGTAAGAAATCACATTAGTCTAGCAATGTGATAGTTTTGGGGTTTTCTCTAAGATCTATGACTGCTCTGGCCGTGTGTATTAGGTTATGTTACAGCACCACACCTGAGTTTCCTCCCTTTGAGTGGGCTTTTAGTCAAATTAGGTAGCTGTTGATTACCCCCAAGACAAAAGTGCTGCTACTGCACCAATGGAGTCTGCTGTGCTGGTCGTTGATGTGGTGATTTGGCCTTGAAGTTGGTGCTAGATCATCCGTTGATGTCTTCCCTTGGCACATTCATAGCGTTCTCCAGTTATGAGAGCTCAGGGGAAGTGGCTTACAAGTCAACTGTAGCTCTATCTCTCCAAATCCTGTGTCTGACTTATGTTGTCTTCAGCAGTAGGGTCTTACCTTCAAATTCTGGGAGACCGTCAATGGCTGTGGCAATAACCTAAGTAATTTTGGGAGTCTCTTGGACCACCCTGGCCAACACCGCAAAGGAAGGTATCTCCTATATGGCACTGTTTCTTGTTATGTACCTTTAGCTGAACACATGGACTCTTAAAGAAATATACCGATGATTTTAATCTTTGGTTATACTTTCCTTTTGGGTGTTTAAAACCATACAGTTGGCCCAAATAAACCAATTTATTTTTAATTTTAAGGTTGTTTGAGGATCTGTTCCTCAGGGGTCACATGGG
>NW_008360311.1:3114614-3115470 GCF_000622305.1 Nannospalax galili
AAAGTGTGGAGGAAATGTTCCTCTGTGTTGACCCTCCTCTTTGTAGACTGGACACTGGTTCAAGTCCATCTGGTGGGGTCATTATGTTCTCCCTGAACAAGAGGACAGGTGACTCTACAGTTACAGGACATTTTGAGAGATGCCCCATAGTCCCCTGGAACTTAGTCGACCTTGGAGGGTAAGGAGCAAAAACTGTCCTTTAACTCTCTAACCAGATTACTATATGCCTCAAAGTATGGCTGTTAAACATCTAAGAAGGTTAGTTCCACCAGTCTGGTACTTTTAATGTGCTGTGTAGATAAAGCTTGGGCAAAAACCAAACATTCTCAGATAAACCTTGACTAGACATGTATTTTGTTCCTTAAACTAGTGTGTATAAATTGTCAGTAGGTTGTTGAACTAACAGAGTTCCCTCTGGTTCTTTTAAACTAGGTATTTATCTCTCTCACTGTTTCCCAATTTAAAGTGCCCCCATTTTCCCCATTTCTCCCTTGATAATACCCTTCTCCTATGGTCCCATCTTTCTTGAGCTCCTTCTTTCCCTTTATCCCCAAGGTTCCTTGTAGAACCCTCCCCTTCCCCTCCCATTTAAACAACACCATTTTTTATCCATATCTCCCTTATTAAGACCTGTTTCCTACTGTTCTTCTCTTTCAGGTTATTTCTTTTCCTTACCTCACTGTTTCCTTACCCTTGTCCTGGTTCCTGCAGTTATGTGTGTTTGCATAGTTATTTATCAGAGTCTGATCCTAGGATCCACATATGAGGGAGAACATATGTCAAGTTTTTTCTGAGATTGTGTTACTTCACTTAGTATAACAGTTTCTAGTTCCATCTATTTACCTGCAAATTTCAT
>NW_008360311.1:3116036-3133257 GCF_000622305.1 Nannospalax galili
CCATCTTTACTTCTTTTGAGAACTCTCTGTTCAGCTCCTTAGCCCATCTATTAATTGGGTCACTTGCTTTCTTGATTCTTTGTTTTTTGAGTTCTTACATATTCTGGATGTTAAAACTGGTGAAGATTTTCTCCCACTCTGTGGGTTTTCTCTTCACTTCCTTGGTTGCTGCTTTTGATGTACAGAAGCTTTTTAGTTCAATGAGGTCCCACTTGTTGATTGTTGACCTTAATTCCTGAACAACTGCTTGTCCGATTTAGAAAATCCTTTCCTACACCTATATGTTGTAGGTTTTTGCCAATGTTTTCTTCTAACAGTTTCAGAGTTTCAGGCTTCACATTGAGGTCTTTGATCCATTTGGAATTGACTTTTGTGCAGGGTGAAAGATAGGGGTTTAGTTTCATTCTTCTACAGGTGAAGATCCAGTTTTGCCAGCACCATTTGCTGAACATGCTGTCTTTCCTTCAGTGAATATTCTTGGCCCCTTTGTCAAATATCAGGTGGCTAAAATTGCATGTACTCATGTTTGGGTCTTCAATTTTGTTCCATTGATCTACGGGTCTATTTTTGTGCCAGTACAATGTTGTTTTTATGATTATAGCTCTGTAATACAGTTTAAAGTCTGGTGTGCTCTTAGTGCTCAGGTTGCTTTGGCTATCTGAGATCTTTTGTGCTTCTATGTGAATCTTAGGATTTTTCCCCCAATTTTGTGAAGAAAGTTATGGGGATTTTGATTGGCATTGCATTGAGTCTACAAATGGCTTTTGGTAGGACGGTCATTTTCACAATAGTCTTCCAATCCATGAGTATGGGAGGTCCCTCCATCTTCTGGTGTCTTCCTCAATCTCTTTCTTTAAAGATTTAAAATTTCCATTGTAGAGGTTTTTAATGTCTTTGGTCAGGTTTATTCTGAGATATTTTATTTGTTTTTGAGGCTGTTGTGAAGGGGAGTGTTTCCATGTGCTCTTTCTCTGATTCTTTGTATTGGTATAGAGAAAACCTACAGAATTTATAGATTGATTTTGTAACCTGCTACTTTAGTGAACGTGGTAATCATTTCTAGGAATTTTCTGGTAGAAATTTTGGTATGTTCTAGATACAATATCATATCATCTGCAAAAAGGGATAATTTGATCTCTTCCTTTCCAATTATTACTCCTTTAATTTCATTCTCTTGTCTTATTGCTCTTGCAAGAGTTTCAAGCACTATGTTAAAGAGGAGTGGGAATAGTGGACAGTCTTGTCTGGTTCCTAATTTCAGTGGGAACACTTCCAGTTTTTCTCCATTTAGAATGATGTTGGCTGTGGGTTATATATGGATTTAATTATGTTGAGGTATGTTCCCTCCAGTCCAATTCCCTCTAGGACTTTGAACATAAATGCATGTTGAATTTTGTCAAAGGTCTTCTCTGCATCTATTGAGATGACCATGTGGTTCTGTTCTTTGAGTCTATTTATATGAATTATGACGTTTATTGACTTACATATGTTGAACCATCCCTGCATCTCTGAGATAAAGGTGACTTGATCATGATGGATGATCTTTTTGATGTGTGTCTGTATGTCGTTTGCAAGTATCTCGTTGAGAATTTTTGCATCCATGTTCATTAAGGATATGGGTCTATAGTTTTCTTTTTTCATTGTATCTTTACCTGGCTTTGGTATTAGAGTGATGCTGGCTTCATAGAAGGAATTTGGGAGTTCTCCCTCCATTTCTATCTTTTTTAGTAAATTAAGTAGTAGGGTAGATCTTTAAATGTCTGGTAGAATTCTGTGAATCCTTTTTGTAAATCCATCTGGTCCTGGGCTTTTTTTAGTTGGGGAGTTTTGTATTACTGTTTCAATTACCTTATGTGTTATGGGTCTGTTTAAGCTGTTGATCTCTTCTGGGTTTATTTTTGGTGAGTCCCATGCTTTTACATACCTATCCATTTCTTTTACGTTTTCAAATTTAGTGGCATATAGGTTTTTAAAGTATTCCCTTATAATGTTCTGTATCTTTCTGGTGTCTGTTGTGATGTTTCCCCTTTCATCTCTGATTTTGTTGATTTGGAAGTGTTCTTTCTTTCTTTTGGTTAACTGGGGTAGAGGCTGTAATTTATCTTTTCAAAGAACCAGCTCTTAGATTCGTTGATTCTTTGTATTGTTTTCTTTGTTTCAATTTCATTAATTTCTACCCTGATTTTAGTTATTTATTCTTGTGTGCTGGGTTTAGGTTTCAGTGTCTTGAGTTGCAATGTTAAGTCATTTATTTGTGTCTTTCCAATTTTTTGATGTAGGCACTTAGAGCTATAAACTTCCTTCTAAGGACCACTTTCAGCATGTCCCAGATGTTTTGTTGTGTTGTATTGTCCTTTTCATTTAGTTCCAGGAATACTTTTATTTCTTTCTTAATTTCTCTTTTGACCCATTCATCCATTCATCATTCAGGAGTGTGTTGTTTAATCTCCATGTGTTCGTATGGTTACTAGGGTTTCTTCTGGTGCTTTATTGCATTATGGTTTGATAAAGTGCATGGAATTATCTCGACCTTTTTGTATTTGTTGAAGTTTGTTTTGTGTCCCTATATATGGTCAATTTTGGAGAAGGTTCCATGGGGCACTGAATCGAAAGTATATTCTTTTGTGCTTGGTGGAATATTCAAGAAGCGATAAAGAGGTCCATTTGATGTATGGTGTTGTTTAATTCCGATGTCTCTCTGTTAATTCTCTGTCCTGTTGACCTATCTAATAGAAACAATGGGGTATTTAAGTCCCCTACTATTAATGAGTTGACATTAATCTGGGTCTTACAGTCCTGTAGTACTGTTTGTATGAAGTTGGGTGCCCCAGATTTTGATGAATATATGTTCATGATTATAATATCTTCCTGGTCAATTGGTCCTTTGATCAGAATGAAGTGGCCCTCTTTATCTCTTCTGATTAGTTTTAGTTTGAGGTTTATTTTGTCAGTTATTAGAATTGTAACTCCTGCTTTTTTCTCAGTACCATTGGCTTGGAATTTTTCCCATCCTTTCACGTTAAGGTAGTGCCTGTCCTTGGGAGTGAGGTGGGTTTCTTGCAGACAACAGAAAGATGGGTTTTGTTTCTTTTAATTATTTATTAACCACATACTTAGAAGAAGCATTTCCTTACAGCAGCATTGACATGTTCAATAACAGTTTCCTGAGCTAAGATGCATCTCTTTCAAAATTGGCTGTAAATTTTTAGGTTTACAGTTGAATTATTATAGTTAAATAATATTTTACTCAGTATAAACCCTATAAAAATAAATTTAAATGAGGTTTTAACCTTTAAAAATCTCCATTTCATTATTAAAATACAGTTTCATACAGAAAAATTCATTTTTAATGCAATTTACATTAAGATGTTTGCACATGTGTTTCTAATCTCTATATATCTGATTATTACTAGTCACAGTTGGTTACTTTCTGAGCTCCTTGGCATCTGAGCATGGATATAAAGTCATTAGGTAGATTTCAATGCTAATTTTTTTCACATCTACTAATTATTAAGAAGTAAATTTTTATGCTTTGAACAATTATTATTTTTAATCATTTTTAAAATTTTTAATAACTACATGATTAGAAGAAGCATTTCACTACAGCTTTGACATATTCAGTAACACACTCCAAAGCAAGAGTACATCTCTTTCACAAGTGGGTGCAAGTTTCTAGGTTCACAGTTGAGTTAATACATTTATACAATATTGAACTCAGTATAAGCCCTGTAAGACATAAAATTTAATGAGTTTTTGGCCCCTTTAATCTTTTGTTATACTTTCCTTTTGGGTGTTTAAGGCCATCCAGTTGGCCCAGATAAACCAATTTATTTTTTCTCTTAAGGTCATTTGAGGACCTGTTCCTCAGGGGTCACATGGGCTTGGGAAGAGCCCCTGGATCCTTTCTTTTACCAGTTCCGCCTATCTGAGGATAAGTCAAAGGTCCTGCTAGACCATGGTTGGCTTCGCTTGGAAGCATGAAGGAAATGATTCCTCTGTGTTGACCCTCCTCTTTGTAGACTGGACACTGGTTCAAGTCCATCTGGTGGGGTCTCCTTGGCCTCCTTGACCAAGAGGACAGGTGACCCACTACAATTACAGGACATTTTGAAAATTTTAAATCTTTAAAGAGATTGAGGAAGACATCAGAAGATGGAAGGACCTTCCATGCTCATGGAGTGCAAGAGTTAATATTGTGAAAATGACCATCCTACCAAAATCCATTTATAGAGTCAATGCAATGCCAATCAAAATCCCCATGACATTTTTTTACATAATTGCAAAGAACCATCCTAAGATTCATATGGAAGCACAGAAGACCTCGGATAGCCAAGGCAACCCTGAGCACTAAGAGCAATGCCGGGGGGATTACTATACCAGATTTTACGCTCTACTGCAGAGCTATAGTCATAAAAACAACTTGGTACTGTCACAAAAATAGACCCATAGATCAATGGATCAAAATTGGAGACCCAAATATGAGTACATGCAATTTCAGCCACCTGATATTTGACAAAGGGGCCAAGAATATTCACTAAAGACAGCATGTTCAGCAAATGGTGCTTGGAAAACTGGAACTCTACCTATAGAAGAATTAAACTAAACCCCTATCTTTCACCCTGCACAAAAGTCAATTCCAAATGGATCAAAGACCTCAATGTGAAGCCTGAAACTCTGAAACTGTTAGAAGAAAACATTGGGAAACACCTACAAGATATAGGTGTAGGAAATGATTTTCTAAACCGGACATCAATTGCTCAGGAAAACAAGGGCAAGAATTAACAAATGGGACCTCACTGAACTAAAACGCTTCTGTACATCAAAGGAGGCAACCAGGGAAGCGATCAGAAAACCCACAGAATGGGAGAAAAATCTTCACCAGCAACACATCCAACGAAGGTTTAATAACCAGAATTTAAAACGAACTCAAAAAACAGAGAACCAAGACAAGAAGCAACCCAATTAAAAGATGGGCTAAGGAGCTGTACATAGAGTTTTCAAAAGAAGAAGTAAAGATGGCTATGAAACATCTTAAAGATGTTCAACATCACTAATAATTAGGGAAATGCAAATTAAAACCACTTTAAGATTTCATCTTACCCCAGTCAGACTGGCTAAGATCAAGAAAACAAATGATACCAAATGCTGGAGAGTATGTGGGGAAAGGGGAACACTCATCCCCTGCTGGTGGGGCTGGAAACTTGTTCAAACCCTATGGAAAGCAGTGTGGAGAACTCTTAAAAAACTATGAATGAACCTATCATTTGACCCAGTTATACCACTCCTTGGCATTTACCCAAAGAATTCATCCTATTGTAGGGACACTTGTACATCCATGTTTTTGCTGCTCTTTTCACAATAGCTAGGAGATGGAAGCAACCTACGTGTCCCTCAATTGACGAGTGGATAATGAAAATGTGGTTCATTTATCCGATGGAGTTTTACTCAGCAGTAAAGAAAGATGAAATCATGAAATTTGCAGGTAAATGGATGGAACTAGAAACTGTTATACTAAGTGAAGTAACACTGACTCAGAAAAAAAATCGACATATGTTCTCTCTCATATGTGGATCCTAGAAACAAACCCTGGTAAGTGAGTATGTATCCAGTCATAACTACAGGAACCAGGACAATGGAAAGGAACCAGGGAGGTAAAGGAAAAGAAATAACCTGAAATAGAAGAACATTAGGAACCAGGCCTTAATAAAGTAGATATGGACAAAGATTGGGATAGTTTAAGGGAGGGGGGAGGGATGGGTATACAAGGAACCCAGGGAATAAGGGGAAAGAAGGAGTTCAAGAGAGGTAGGACCATTGGAGAAGAGTATTATTAAGGTAGAAAGGGGGGAAATGGGGGCACCTTAAGTGGGAAAACCATGATGGAGGGGTGAGACAATGTGATAGATAAACAATGCCTAGCTAGTTTGGAAAACAGAAGGAACCATATTAGACCAACAACCTACTGACAAATTGTACATAGCAGATCAAGAAATATATGTCTAGGTAAGGTTTCGTTTCTTAATCTGTTCAACTTGTCTGTCTTCTGACTGGGGAGTTCAGTCCATTGATATTTACAATTTTTAGTGAAAGGTGTGTATTGCTTCCTGTCGTTTTGATTTCTCTTCAATATCTCTCTTTCTGAGTTCATTCAGTTTATTCCTATCGTTTTTCAGTTCTTTGATTTCTTTGTGTGTTCTTTAAATTCACTGAATTCTTTTATCATGTTCGTAATTGTTCTTTTGAGTTCCATGTCCTGTGTTATTTCTAGGTGGTTCTCATTGTACCCTCTACAGGAGTGTTGGTTCTTGATGGGGCTATATTATTTGAAGTTTTCATGTTATTTTTCATTGTGACTTTGACATATGGATTTCTTTTGTAGATTCTGTTTCTTGTGTGAGACTCAAGCCTTCCGTTGTTGAGTTTAGATCTGCTTCTCTTTGTAAACTTTATGTGCCTTTGTGGTTTACTTTTTGGGCATGAATAGCTTGTTGGTCTAGGCTTCAGGTTCTCTCCTTTGATTTTATATTGGAGTGGCCAGATGGCTTTCATCCTGCTGCTCAGGAGTTCCCATAGAGGCCCAAGTTGGATGAGGATCAGATGCTCCCAGGCTTTCTTCTAAGGTCTGGATCCCTCTAGTCAGCAGGCACAGTACAATTTGGGAGGATTGCTAGGTAGAGGTAGGATTCAGGACTCTTCAGGCAGTCAGGAAAGGAGGCTGGTCTCAGGAATCAAGGTTTGGAGTGGGACAGCCAGGGATAAAGGCTGGTTTCGGGTATTCAAAGGTGAGGTAGGGGAGGAAACAGGCTTTGAGTGCTCCAGGGGACTAGACTGAGGAATTGGGTTGGTCTGGGTACAAAGAATCAGGAAACAGTGGGGAGTCTAGGTCAAGAGGGTAGTCCAGTGCCCATGCTAGAAGTAGAGGTGGAGTGGGGAGCTGGGGGCTGGATCAGGTTGTGGGAGTCAAAGGCCAGTTCTTTGAGAATTTCACACATGCGTTTTGATCATATTCACCCCTCCTCTAGCATCTCCCAGGTCTATGCCTCTACCTATTCAGCTTTGTGTCTTCTTTTTTTTTTTTTCGGAATCCACCGAGTCCAATCTGTGCTGTCCACATACTCTTGGGTGTGTTTCCATTCATTGCAATGTGGTTAGCCTACCAGAGGCCGTGCCCTTAGTGAAAATGTCTCCCATAAGCTCCAAGTATTTGGACATTCTGTACCCAGATGGTGGCGCTGATTTGGGAGGTTCTAGAAGGTGTGGCTGTCCTGGAGGAAGCATGTCACTGTGGGTGGGCTTAGGGAGTTCTTAAGCCTTGCCAGATCTGCAGTTGCTCTCTTGCTTCCTGTGCCTGTGTGATGATGTGAGAGCTTAGCTTCTGCTGCTCCTGCTCCAGCCACCTCCTGCCACCATGCCTCCCTGCCATTACGGACTGTAATTCCCTGGGAACAGTAAGCTCAAATAAACACTTCCTTCTATAAATTCCTTGGGTCAGTGTTTCTATCACAGCAACAGAAAAGTGACTAATATAGCATGTATTGCCTGCATGTAGGTAAGTGCACCCGTGTTGTGCAATGCCCACAGAAGACAGAAGAGGCCGTCGAATCCCCTGGAACTGGAGTTATGGACAGTTGTTAGGTGCCGTGTGGGTGCTGGGATTTGAACCTGGGTCTTCTGCAAGAACAGTCAGTGTTCTCAATCACTGGGCCATCTCTCCAGCCCCAAGCTCTTTCTTAATATCTTATTTTTTATTTTATGTGTTTGAGTGTATTTCCTGCATGCCTGTAAGCGCACCCATGTTGTGCAATGTCTGTGGAGGTCAGAAGAGGGCATCAGATCCCCTGGAACTGGAGTTAGGACGGTTGTTATCTGCCATGTGGGTGCTTGGACTTGAACCCAGGTCCTCTGCAAGATTAGTCAGTGCTTTTAACCATTGAGCCATGTCTCCAGCCCCTGACAAAGGCTCCTTTATGAGAAGGGGAGGGGAAAGGAGCACCTTACTGGTAGACAGATTAATTTTAGAGAAAGGTATATATGTACGTGTGTACACCTGTGAATGTGAGTCTGTGTGTATAAGTTGGAGCTGTGCAAACCAAGTCTTTAAAGTTATTTACATTATTAATACTATTTGGGAAGCCTTGCTAGTCCCTTGTGATGTATAACCCAGTTTGAAAATGCCTACCCCCAAACCCTGATGTCCTTTGTGCCCCATTTTATCATCTTATCCTAGTCCAAAAGAAAGGAAGTGTTCCTCCAGCTTGCACAGCATTTAGCAGTAGCACCTGTCAGCCTGTGTAACTGCTGCATAACAGGTCACCCCAAAGCTTAACGTCTTTAGCAAACATTTACTTGACTCATTTGACTCTGCCAGTGGCTGCTCTAATGCTGCCTTTTGCATGCATCTGTGACTGGTCTTGGGTTGGATCTGTTGTCAGAATTTGGGTCTATCCCTGAGGGATGCTACGAGAAGACAGGAGCACTGGGGCCCTCAGAAGCTGGAGGAGATGGGGAAAGGGCCTCCCCTAGAGACTGCGGGACCATGGCCCACCAACACCTTGACTTTGCATTTCTAGCCTCAGAACTGTGAGGCAGTAACCTAGGCATCTGGGTTGTGGCAATTTGTTGTTGTGGCTCCGGTACACCAGTGCAGGGGTGTCACACTGTGATGGGGGCAGGTGGAAGTGAGGCACAAGATGGCGGCAGAAACTCCTTCCCACTCCAAGGACCAGCGTCAGTAATACCCTCTTCAAGCGTCTGCAACTATAGTGCAGCTTGATGGTGCCCTCTGAGCAGGCCCTCGGGACATACTCAGCATTGCTGGTGACAGCAGTCAGTATGCCCAGTCATGACACTGTCACATGGTGAGAAGGGACACCCTGGTCAGAGATACGGGGTAGTGAGGACGAAGGAAAGCTGGTGAGTTCCCGGGGAGATCTTGTCTGTCATGGGCCATCCAGGCCAGTCTGAAGAGAAACAGCACGGCTGACCGAGCAGTGTGGTGGGAGAGCGCTTACCAGCACGTACCGAGCAAACCAAAACCCAAATAATGAAAACCGCATCAAGCCAGGCATGGCGGCCCATGCTGATCAGTGCAGTGCTCTCAGTGCAGGAAGGTTGTTGTGAATTTGAAGCCATCCTGGGCTACGTAGAGATTTCAAGGCCAGCCTGAGCTACGTAGCAAGACTGTCTCTCAGAAAACTACAAACAGAAATAAAAACCATAACCTAAGCGTTGGGTAGAAGGTGACGATGAGTGGGCAGAAACAGACCCACAGTGCCTGTCCCAGGAGAGTAGCAGCAGGCCGACATTACAGCAGTGGCCCGGTGTGGTCAGTGTGCAGGAGAGGCCCTGTTTCCATCCCGAGCACCAAGCCCAGAGGCAAGCCTCTACCCTCACCTGCCTTCAGTGTCTTCAGCATCTGACTCACAGGAGGCGGCAGGCGGAAAGTACTGGAAGTTCATGTCACCCTGTGCCAGGCTGGTGGAGGCAGGGCAGAGCGGGAGCTGCCCTGCACGCAGCCCGCAGAGCCTCAAGGCCTGCACCTCCCCAGCCAGCCTGCACAGGCCACTCCACCAAGCGCTCCTTTGCCCTCCTCTGGCCGTGGCAGGACAGGCTGCCGCCCTCCTCTGCCCAGAGGTGGAGGCAGTTGCTAATTTTAGACCTTGAGTTCATGTCTCCAGGCAGCAGAAGCGTAACTTAATTTTTTTTTGATTGCATTTTCATGTGACCCTGAAGAAAAAGTTTTAAAAAAATCACACATGCTGTCAGTAAAATCAAATGGAAAAATTCAATCTCTTGCCTTAAAATCAAATTTTCTATTTTGTAGGGCTGTGTTCTTTTGCTGTTAGAACTCTTCCCCATGAGCCCAGGCCTGGTCCATAAAAGAATTACCTGTGACCTGTGACTTTTAGAGGCTGAGGAAAGCATGGGAGGGGGCACTCAGTCAGGGAGCCAGGTGTGTCCGGCCTGCTGGAAAGACACCGGTATAAGACAAAGAAATGCAGATTCTCCTGGCTAGACCTGTTATCTCTGGTTTGTTGGGCAGAGGGGACCACTGTCAGTTTGTCTCTGCTGTGAGGAGTCCCCACAGAGGTCTCAAGACACATTCTTGAGATGGATTCTGAAGGTTGTCAATCACGGACAGTCTCCAGGATGTGAGCAAGTGGGTACCAGAGCCAGGCCGCTCACTGGAGGATCCAGTGCAGAGGGAACCTGCTTGGGATTTCCAGAGCAAAGAGCTGGACCAGGGACACACAGACAGAAACAGAGATGGTTGTTAGAGAACATTTTTGAGGATGAAAGTGGGCCAGAGAGTAGGAAAAGTCAGAAGCCCAACCGCCCTGGGTCACTTAGGGTTGTTTGCAGAGTGTTCCGCATAGGCCTGCCTTCTTCCTCACCTAGAGACCTTGGGCTCTGTCTTAGTCACTTCTGTGACTGTGATAAAACGCCTTGACCAAGGGAACTTACAAAGGAAAAGTTAGCTACGGTTCCAAAGGAGCAAGAGTCCAACATGGCCAGGAGGCAAGGCGGCAGAGGTGGCTGGAGGAGGAGCAGAAGCTGAGCTCTCACATCTTTAAGCAGAGAGTGCTTAGAGATCTGGCAAGACTTAAGAACTCAGTAGGCCTACCCCCCCACCCTCCACCCCCATGTCTTGTGACGTGCTTCCTCCAGCATGGCCACACCTTCTAAGACCTCCAGAGTGGAATATGGTGGTTTGAATGTGAATGTCCCCCGTAGGCTCCAAGTACATTCTATCCCCAGTCAGTGCTGCTGTTTTTGGAGGTCTTAGAAGGTGTGGCCATACTGGAGGAAGCACATCACTAGGGGCAGGGGCGGGCTTAGAGAGTTGGTAAGCCTTGCCAGATCTTCAGTGACACTCTGCTTCCTGTGCCTGCCTGAAGATGTGAGAGCTTAGCTTCTGCTCCTCCTCCAGCCACCTCTGCCGCCATGCCTCCCGGCCATGTTGGACTCCTGCCCCTTTGGAACCGTAAGCTAAATAAACTCTTCCTTTTGTAAGTTCCCTTGGTCATGGTGTTTTTTATCACAGTAACAGAAAAGTGATGACACAGGCTCTCTCCACCACCCTCCCCCCTCTGCATGTGGCCCCTGGCCAGCCATTTTCTTCTTGTTTCGTTGTGGTTCAGTGTATGTGTGTATGATTGCATGAATTTATGTGTACCACATGTGTATAGGAGCCCTTGGAGGCCAGAAGAGGGCATGAGATTCCCTGAAACTGAAGTTACAGACTGTGATCAGCCACCTTTGGGTGCTAGGAACCAAACTGGGTCCTCTGAAACGGCAACAAATGTTCTTAACAACTGAACAATCTCTCTAGCCTTGTTTCCTTCTTATGTTAGTCACAAAATGCCTGACCTGCTCTCCTGCTCGGCCATCTTGTCACACGGACCCGTCATTTGAAGCTGTGCTTTTTCTCAGAAAGTTGTTTTACTTTTTCTTTTAAGAGAAAAACCAGATAAATTTCAGCTTAACAAAATTGTTCCTGGTCCCGATTTGAAACTGTACTTGTGTCCACAGTTACCTCTGAGTTTGAAACTAGTGTCTTGATTACTTTTCTCGTCTCCGTGGCTGTACCCAACAAGATTGCTGGAGGGTCAGGTCACACCGTCTGCATCTCTTAAACAAGATTGCTACCATCAGTGAGATTTTACAAAAGGAAGCAGAGGAGGGAGGTGAGGAAATACAAAACAAGGGGGGGTGGCGGGCTCTGGGCTCATCTGAGCCAGGAGAGGGCAGTGGCCAGGAGAGTCTGGGTTGAGGCTGAGACCTCTTTACAGAGAGAAGTCCTGGAAGCAGAGAGGCTACCAGTCATGTAGTCATTGCTCGGGGCGTGGGGGGCACAGTGATCTTGTTTTACCAGGACCGTGTGCTGTAGTGTTTAGGAGGTGTAGTGCTCTGGGAACAAACACGTGACTAACCCAGGGGGGCCGTAATCCGACTTTAACACAAAGCCCAACAGCATCCAGCCACTCTGGCTTCAATGTTTTTGCCTTTCCATTTCTCTTCTGGGTAGTATCATCACAGAGGAAGTGACATCAGTGGTGGGCTTAAAGGATGAGTGAGAACCAGACACAAAGGCACAGAGACCTAACTGCTCATCCAGGAGCTGGCAGGCAGGAGAGGTGGCAGGTGAGAGGCCGGTGAAGAGGCAAGAGGGTCCCAGGGGTAACCCATAAACAGGTGACAGTGCTGAGGACTTTGGCCTGTACCCTCAGTGCACTTGGCGGGGGGTGAGAATTTTTGCAAGAGAGTGACATGATTCTCATCTTTGAAGGCTCTATCTGGAGGTACTGTGGAATGGTCTGGAAGGCCCCAGGTTATGAGCAGGAGGGTAGTAGGAGGCCTGTGAGGGAGAATGAAGGCCTGAGTGGCTGTCAGGCACTGAAGGACTGGAGAGATGGAGAGGAAGCCTTCAGATTCTCCCAGGGGGCACTGCAGGGAATCAGCTGGGTCTTCACAGCTTTTAGAAAATTAAAATAAATAAATAAATAAATATATATGGCAATTTACAGGGGGTTTTGTTGTTTTCTTCTGGGGGAGCTGTTTAAACCAACTTAATGGACATTATCAGAAACAGAAATCTTTCTTAGAAATAATCTTTCTATAGAAATCCTAATATTTGCTTCAGAAAAATATGCCAGTTGGAATATCCAAGAAATGACAGCCTGCCTCAGACGTAAAGAGAAGTCGCTAGTAAGATTTTGTTAGTGAATTCAGGAGGACTACTGTGTTTGAAGTGTTAGTAAGACTTTATTAATGAATGCAGGCAATTGCTGTGTTTGAGGAGTTGCCAAGTACTTTGTTAATGAATACAAGTGCATTGCTGTGTTTGAGATGTTCCTAATTCCCAGAAACTTTCCAACACTGACCGTGGAAGATGGGGCAAAGGGCTTGGGAGGCAGACACAATCAAGTTTCTTAGCATGAGACCTGGGACAAGGTACCAACTGCCTGGACACTCGGTTCTCAGCTATAAATTGAAAGAATTCCTAGCTCACAGGTGATTGTGTTACCTAAAAATGATAGTGACTGTAACCCGGCATATGCTCAGTCCCTATGAATTGTAGCTAATTGTGATGGTTAATTTGATTGTCGCCTTGACAGGACTTAGAATTACCTAGAAGACACACCTTCAGGTGTGACTGTGAGCTTGTGTCTAGAGAAGATTAACTGAACAGGAAGGCCCACCCTAAACCTGGGCTGGAGCCCAGCCTGAAGAAAGGGAGGAAGGGGTAGGAAAGTCTCCTTGCAATGCTCTGCTTCCTGCAGACCAGTAACCTTCCCCACCAAGATGGTGTTGATGCAAGAGCACAACTCTCACTTCAAAGGGGACAAGAGATAGTTTATTCTGGATCCAAATATGAGAGACCATGGCCTGGGAACACAGATTCAGGTTACCCCAGATTCCATGTTCTGGCCTGGTAACAGTTATATTTCATTTTATAGTAACAGACAAAGAAAAGTCAGAAATCAAGACACCTTTCTAATACATTGGTGGATACATTTAGTAAGTGGGTCACAGCAAAGTTGGGGGTTTCTCTTATAGGTCTCAGATGCTATCTGATGACAGTCTTAGCTTTTTGATTGGTGAGACCTGGTGGTCTGCTAAGTTAATACATTTTATTAGTCACAAGAATGTTAATTCAGAAACAGGTAGGCAAGGTGTGGCTATTTATGGGGTTAAAGATGTCTCCAGATAATCTGTGAATAGGCACCAGATCTGTAACATCCTAGACTCTCCACAGTCTCTGGAGTGCTAATCAGTAGGTGAGCCTTGCAGGAAGTTCAGTCCAAGGTGAGGAGTTCTTCTGGGAACTCTCTTTCCCAGTGGACTGCTCCTTCAAACTGTGAGCCAGGGTACACCCATCCTTCCTTACGTTGTTTTGTCAGGGTTGTTCACAATGACGAGAAAGCACTATTAATGTTGCATTAACCTTGTACTGCATCAACTTTTTCAAAATGTTATGCAACTTGTAGGATATTCACATGCAAAAGAATGAAATCAGACCCCTACATCACACTGTATATGAAAATTAGCTCAAAATGGAGCAAAGTCCTAGATATGAGCTAAAAGTCTGAAACTCTTAGAAAAAAATATTGCTCATCATGACAATAGTTTAGACATGGTTTCTTTGATGTGACCCCAGAACACGGGCAGTAAAAGAAAGACCAACTGTACAGCGCCAAACTTAAAAGTTCATTGGGTGGGGTGACTCACACTTGTGATCCTAGAACTCAGGAGGCTGAGGCAGGAGGAACTCATATAGTGAGTTCCAGGCCGGCCTGAACCATATAATGAGTTCCAGGCCAGTTTGACCTGCTGAGTAAAACCTGCCTTCACACAACAACCACAAAACCCTTTTTAAATTTGCTTCAAAAGACACCATCAAGAAGATGAAAACATAATCAGAATTCAAGAAAGGATTTTCAGCTCGCATACTGAATAAGAACCTACAGCTGGAATCCACAACTCAGCAGTGAAGATAACTCAGTTAAAAATAGGCAAAGGCACTGGCAGATGCTACTAAGCACAGGGGAGGTCTCCAACACCATGAGCCATTGGGAAACTACAATCAGATCCTCTGTGAGATGCCACGTCACAATCTCTAGGATGACATTATAAAAAACAAACAAAAAAGGAGGAATAGCAAGTTCTGCTGAGGTGCAGGGAAGGTGGGGCCCTCATCTACTTCAGATCGAGATGGAAACCACACCTTGGAATATATTTGGTAGTCCCTTAAGAAAAAAACTTAAATCCAGAATTCTATGATTCAGCAATTCTATACCTAGGTTTATATCCAAGAAAAATGAAAAGACATCCTTACAAAAGCTGGTGTATGCGTGCTCATTGCGTTATTGTATGTAGCAGCCAAATGGTAGACCCACCCCAACAGTTAATGAGTGGGCAAACAGTATGTGAACTATTCCCACAAAGTGGAATATTATGAACGTAGGGCATTATGGAGCTGTGCAGCAACACAGGTAAACCCTCAAGACATGCTATGTGAAAGAAAGGCAAAGGATCATGTATTGGCATGCAATGCCAGAGTAGACACACCTATACAGACAGCAGATACTCAGGCTTCCTCCCTAGGGTGATGACTAGTGGGTGAGGGTTTCCTTGTTCAGGATGATAAAATGTTCTAAAGGTGTGGTGATAGTGAGTATACTGAAACAATGCTGTGGTGTACTTTGGATGCAGAAAGTTCTGTGATGTGTGAAGTACTTCTCAATAGGCTGCGGAATACAGGTTAGGACTGAACAGTAATTGGCCTGTGTTGTGTGACTTTTCCTGGGGAGATGTGAACAGATGTCTTCTTGCCCCAGATAGGGTACTGATTACACACACACACACACACACACACACACACACACACACACACACACATACATATGAGTCCATCAAAAACTAGCTTAGGGAACCAGTGAGTTTGCTGAGGTTACTCACAAGAGCATGGCTGACTCAAAGAGAGCTGCATCCCTGAAAATCCCGCCCCAGCGTGGCTGACACTCCCCAGAGCTGCATTCTTGGAGCTCTCTGAACCATTTGCAGGCAGATCCCCGGAAGAAATGCCTCTTCTGGTAAGTTTTGTCAGCCTCGTATTAGGAGTCTTCCTCCTGTTTGCAGGGAGAACTTTCAGTTTGGAGGAAATAGTCACACAGCTGTCAGATGTGGTCTCTTTCTCTGTTCCTCCATCTATTTGTCTGTCTATCTGCTCATCCATCTGTCCATCTGCCTATTCACACTGCCTTCCAGCAGCCCATTCCATTATTTATCCTTCTTATCTCACGCCAGTCCATTTCCTCCATCATCCCTCACTCTATCAATTAAAAATAATGTTCATAGTAATAAATGGCAATGACCAGAAACCCCTCCATCCCTTTTTGATCCTGGTATTTTGGCATTTCTGGTGACTTCCTGGTGCTCCAGAGGACATGCTCTATATCCATCCATCCAGAAACAGATGGATGCCTAGAAGTGGGGACTGCAAGATAGACTAGAGGCTTGCTGAGAAGTCAGAGATACCTGGGCCATGTCTTGCCTCTGCTGGGTCCCCAAATTTTCCACTTCTGCTTGTTTGCTGTGACAACCCAATGTTAAATGTGTCTGGCACTTGCCGCCGCCTTCTGTCTGTGGCTCCGTGCAGGTCAGATGCCTGGTAGCTGGGCTTCTCATTATTTACAGAATGTTGAATGATTTCAAGGTTGACCTGGTTTAAAGCAGCGTCCGTACTGAGACTGCTCCCCTGTTAATCAGTGTGATGTCAGCTGTCATCCAGCCCCGCCTCCAGCTCAGCTGTTGCCTCACTTGGACAGCTTATTTAAAAGGCACATCTTTTCACTCTTGGCTGTGGAGATCCTGGTGGAGTAGATCGGGGGTGGCCCCAGGACTCTGTACTGTCCGGAGTACCCCAGTGACTCCAATTGTGTCATTCTGGGAAGCATTGCTATAACTGATCTGCCAATGGACAAATTAGCTAATGGGTTTGAGTGAGAGACCCTGCCTCAGTGATACGTTGAAAAGAGCTATAGAAGATGAATCATTAGTCAAACTCCTGATTCCTTTCCAGGATCCTGCAAATGCCCACTTCTTCAAATCTGGAAAGGTCGATCTATGGTATTCTGTTTATGAAACTTCTATGTATGAGCCCAGAGTACCCTGAGATTCTTGAAGGGTAAGAGCCCATCTGGGTAGCTTTCCTGGATGGAGGTAATCCACACTAACATATTCCAATGACCAGCATGCCTGTTTCGATGCAAACTATTTAATATCAGAATTTTGCTGGATTTCATACGATGTAAGAGGGGCTTCAGGAGTGAGATGATGGGGTGCCGGATACACAAGGGGATTTTATTGCAGTGACACCTCTTGTCCATACAGATTACTGAGTTGCTGACTCCAGAGGGGAGCAGGAGTTTGTAAAGTGCCCCTCGATCTGTGCAGACCTCAAGACACTGGGTGCTGTCGAACACTGCTCCCTGGTGAGGAAATTAACTCATCATGAGTATGTGTCCTTACCAGCTTTATGGATGTCCTCATAATGTGTGAGACTGTCCTAGAAACTACTCTGTGGTTGGGCCAGTAACTAATGAAGTTTTATAATTCCTGTTACACCTTGTAACCACCCTCTTCAAAGTTGCCATGATTATTCTAAAAGATCAGTGTTTATTTAGCTTCAAATTGAAATCACATTGAAATGTATATA
>NW_008360311.1:3133278-3141045 GCF_000622305.1 Nannospalax galili
CACTACAATATTGGTATATTCCCGATTCATTTAGGAAATGATGCATATAAGACTGATAATAAATGGTGTATCCAGTAAATAGCCATTATTTATGTACATGGAGAAATAGTTAGCTGATCCATTCTGGTGTGTTCTGGAATGTTCCACTCATAAGGTGGGTGACTCACCCCTTCATGTTTTATGTGACATCATTATAACTATGCCAATCGAAGTTGGTGATGCGGAAGTCACAGGGTCTTGCAGTTTAGTCCTAGAACTTAGAGGTTTCATGTGCCCCTCCCACCCACAGACGGTTTTCCTGTGAGTCCTCAATTCCATTGTATTTTCCAAGAGCTTTGTGGGAAGAGGGAACAATTTATTCCAATTAGTGGACAGCCTTTACCACAGAGCTAATGGCTGAGGCATCAGGATACCTCACACGGCTGTCTAGCAGTGTCCAGAGCAGTGGAAAGTTATACATTCATGGCAAGCAGGGGGCTGTGAGAGTTGTGGAAATTTTCTGCTGTGTGGAAATCAATTGGGATTTTGGAGTTGAAAAGTAGGTATCTTTGCAAAATTATTAGAAAATTTGGCCATCTCCTTCGAAGTTGATCTCCCTTCAGTTCCTTGTAGAAGGTGTGGAGTTATGCGCAGTTTGATCCAAAGAGACCTGGGGAAGAGATTCTGGCCCCAGTTTGGAGAAAGACCCACTGAGGCTCAGGGACGTGTAGTTACTTACAGCCAACTGGAACTACAGGTTGGTCTCTTGACTCTCAGCCCAGTGCTCATTTGAAGAGGTCAGCACATCCAAAACGTTCTCAAGGCCTAACTCATGGACAGGAGCCTTGAGAGAATGAAGAATTCTGTTTAGAAATTCTTTGGAAAGTCAGTTTGGGACTGTCTGTTTAGGGGTCCTGTTTTGGAAATCTGTGATATGCATTGGCATTTTTGCTGTATAATAAGGACATTTGTTTAACTTTGAATTCATCTTTTTCTAAATACCACTTTTTGCTTAGGACAACTTTGTGTATGGCCTGGGGCGCTCTGCAGGAAGCCTTCCTAGGCATGTGGGCCTCTGTGGTGGTTTGAATGAGAATGTCCCCCATAGGCTCCAAGTATTTGGACATTTTGTCCCCAGTTGGTGGCGCTGTTTTGGAAGGTCCCTGGGTCCCCAGCTTAGCAGGCTGGCCCCTTCCTTCCCAGACTCTGCCTCCCTCGTAGAGACTCTACTATTTGGCACGGATTCTTTAATATCCTCTTCATTGATAATAAATGCAGTTATGAGGCGGCCATTTCGAGTGCTGTACAGCATGTGGTGGATTTGGACACGCACTGCTTGGCGCATCCCTGCTGCCGTCGAGAGATGGCCCTTCAGCTGTGTCAGGCTCCGTGCTGCGTGCTTCATCGTCTGCTGTGTTCTGAGTCTGCTTGACATTCAGCTTACATCGGGACCTTGGCTGTGGCTAAGGCGGTGATCCGCTGCCCCAGCCTTTCTGATGCTGGTCTGGGGTGCAGGGTGTGAGGTGCAGGCGTGAGTTGGGGTTCCTGGCCAGTTTGCTACCCCTGGGGCTCCCCTTGCCCTCTCTACCTCACAGGGCCTTTCTTTCAGATTGTTCTGGTCAGAAGGACAGCATCCTGTCCGCGAGTCAGCCACCCGGATCTTGGTTCTTCCAAAACCTGCTGTTTGCTTTCTGGTTGTTCTGGCAGATGCTGTGTGTGTTTTTTCTGCCTCAGTTTTGTGGGGGTTAAAACCACCTTTAGTGTCACTAAGTACAACACGATGTAGGCATTTTGAGTACTGCAAGTGGTGAGCTCCATCACAGCAGAACCGGAATGTGCCATTACTTTTAACTGTGCTTGATTTTGTGTGTATGTATGCATATGCATGTGGGTGCACGTGTGTATGTGTATGCATGTGTGTGTGTGTTTAAGTGTGTTTGTGTGTGTATGGGATTGTATATATGCATGTGTGTTTGTATATAAGTGTGTGCATGTGTTTGTGTGTAGATGTGTAGATGTTTGCATGGATTTGTATGAATGTGTTTGTATGCATTTGTATGTTTCTGTGTATGCATATGCTTATGTGCATGTGTATATGTTTGTATGTATATTTATGTGTGCATGGATTTGTGTATGTAGGTGTATGTGTGTGCATGTGTTTGTGTATGACCATGCATGTATGAGTTTCTGTGTGCATGTATGTGTGTATGTGCATGTGTGTGCATATTTATGTGTTTGCATGTGTTTCTGTTTATAGGTATGTTTGTGTTTGAATGTCAATGTGTGTGCACATGTTTTTGTGTGCATGTGTATTTGTGCCTATGTGTATGTGTGTGCATGTACCCGTGTATGTGTTTACATGTTTGCATGCTCATGTGATTTTCTGCATGCATGTGCTTATGTGTTTATATGCATGTATATTTTTGTGCCTGTATATGTATATGCATGTTTGTTCATGTATGTGTATGTATGTTGTGCATCTGTGTGTGCATATGTTTGTGTATACATGTGCATGCACATGTCTGTGTAGGTACACATGCACCTGTGTGCTTGTGTGTGTGAACAAAGGTCAACCTTGTGTGCATTCCTCAAGAGCTGTTCACTTTTTAAAACAATTTTTATTAAATTTTTATGTATGTGTTTTGCCTGCATGTATGCAGATGTATCCATGTGTGCAATGCCCAAGGAGGCCAGAAGAGGGTGTTGGATCCCGTGAAACTGGAGTTAGGGACCATTGTTAGCCATCATGTGGGTGCTGGGCACTGAACCTGGGACCTCAGAAGAACAGCCAGTGCTCTTAACCACGGAGCCATCTCTCCAGCCCCCAACACTGTGTTTTTGAAACAGGGTCTCTTGTTGGCCTGGAACGCTCCGGCTGGGCTAGACTGGCTGGTCATCAAGCCCCAGGGATCCAGCTGTCTCCACTCCCTAGCTCTGGAGTTGCAGGCATGAACTACCTACCATGAACAGATTTTTCATGTGGGATCTAGGATTTGAACTCAGACTCATGCTTACATAGCAACCTTTTTTTTTTTTTTTTTTTTTTTTGACTGGGCTATCTAGACTCTAAATATACTTGGATTTTATTACAGGAGAACCCATAGACCAAGCAGATGGATTTTTTAAAAAAACCACCAGGGTTTATCAGTCTATCTAAAGTCCCTCCCTTCAAGAAGATCAGCTCTTCCTCACCCAGCAATAATCAGCTGCCAATAATTCTTCGACTAAGATTGGGGCTTGCTGTTCATTTCTATGGTTCTGTGCTGGGTTTTTGTCTGCCTAAGTTTGCATGGGCCTTGTGCATGCTGACACCTTTGCTGCAGACTCATATGAGAAGAGTCTCAGGAGCCTGTAGGACCATTTCCATATGGCCAGGTACCTCCGAGTGGCTGGAATTTTAAGGCCTGTTTGTAAAGACTCCTGAGCAGAAGAGGAACTATCCATATTATTATATGAGAAAAATACTCCTCACAAGCTTCCTGGCCTGAGCGCTGGCTTCAGCTGGCTCAGCTCCTCCTTCCCAGGCCTCCGAACCTTGCTCTGTGCACTCTGTTCTCACTTTTGGTCTGATCAAGTCTGTGAACCCTGAGCCTTGGGGCAATAGTGACAGGCCCCCAAGATAAGCAGACATTGAGGCCCAGTTGTTGCTTTTATGGAAATAATATCTCTTGTAGGATAAAAAATGCATTTCTCTAGAAAGTGTCTCATAACAAGGTACGTTTGAAAGAAACAAAACGAAAACTGACCTGTGACGTCACAGCCCAGGGATGCTTACCTCACAGCTCTCCTCTTGCAGGAATGCATCTGTGTTTTTAATTTGCAAATTTGCTGCAAAATCAACTACGGACTGTAAAAAGTGATTATGAGCCCAAACTCCGAATGGAATGTCTTATTGAATAAAGTAACATTGAGGAATTCAATTTGCCGTGTCTGCACATCTGCATAGCTTGTTCATTATTTCTAAGACAAAAATGCAATCTCATGTATTCCAATTTGGAGTAAAGTTGTGTTCTACGTCCATCCCCACCTCCTAAAAGTAGATTAAAGTAGTGGACAGTTTCTTCCTAGTTTTCTAAGACCAGAATAATGAAACATCCTTAACTGGGGGCTTAGAGGTGGACAGTAGTGCTAGCGGTTGGAGGCCACCATCAAAGCATCCATAGGTCCTTCTGTCATTGAGACTGTGGGTAAGACCCTTCTCGTTCTTTCCAGCAGTGCTGGTGGCTGTCCACCCTTGGTGTCATTGGCTTGCTGCTGCATCTGTTCCAACCTCCATCGCATCACATGACATTCTCCCTGTTTGTCTTGTGTCTATTTTCTCTTCTTACAAAGCTCAGCAGTCTTACTGGACATAGGACCACTTCTAATGGAGTATGGCTCTATGGTTTCCTCTGCACAGAGCTGCTGTCCCACTGAGCCACATTCTGAGGTGCTGGGCACATAGTCCTGCCAGCACCTGCCTTTGCCCCGCTCCACTGGGGCCGTTTTCCCCCCAGAGAAGGTGCTTATCGGGATCCACCTGTGGTACCTCTTGGGTGTCCTTGCACAGTGCATGGGCCATGTTCCTTGCCCACTGCCTCCACCGGCCTTGCAACTTCTTCCATTCCCATCTGTCCACCCCTTCCCTGGGACCTCTGTAAATGAAAGTTAAACTGCAGCCGGCGGAGAACACAAGGTTGGGGTGCAATGTGGAACTGTGGGACGAAACGGAGTTTAAATTTGACCACAAACATTACTGACTGTCTGTTACTATAGGGTCTGGACCAGTTTCCCATCAGCATAACGTCATCTAAAAAAAGATATTTGCAAGTTTTCTGTTGCAGATGCTGTTTTAGGTAAGTCGAGGCTCACAGGCTTCAGAGTGATGTCGTAAATCCCTAGTGGTGGAGGTTGTGATTGTCCTGAGTCTTCCTGCTCTTGCTTGTCTGCTCTCAGTCCCTGTGTCCCACCTCGCAGCAGATGAGTCTCTTTCCATGCCCACAGGAAGTTCCAGCTGTGCAGACCCAGCCACTGGCTCACTTTGCCCCAGTTACAGTGCAGACCAAAGCCTCTCATTCCTGCCTCAGCTTAAGCCCCTCTGCTCCCCACCCAAGCCTCGCTGTAGGGGGCCTGCTTTCCCAGGCTCTTTCTTGTATAGCTGAGACCATCAGGCTCCATATCGGAACTGCTTTTGTAACCACAGATAAAAATACTTCCTACAGGAGAGCTGAAGTCCTGAAGCCTTGTGTTTATTATCTGGACCTCCTCCCTCCATCTCAGAATGTCTCTCTCTCTCTCTCTCTCTCTCTCTCTCTCTCTCTCTCTCTCTCACTCTCTCTCTCTCTCTCTCTCTCTCTCTCTCTGTCATAGTCCTCTGGGTTGATTCACATCTTAAATCTTGGCATTGATCTCCGGCCTGCTTATTCGGTGCTATCTGGTTGTTAACCCGAGACCCCAAATCCGTCCTCACCCAGTGTTGAAGCTGGTTGTACCCCATGTGCATTCTCTGTTGTTTTCCCTCCAGGTTAGGGTTTATATGTTCTGTGGGGAAATTAGTGGCTGTATATGTTGCATGTGTATTAACACAAAATGCTAGATTAATTTGAAAATCTCAGAGGCCTGAGATTGCAGTATGTAAAATGTAAACATGGGTTGTATCTCACACGTTTGAGTTAACATGTCTGCATGTAGGAATGTTCAGCAAGTTTGTGGTTTCGTTCAAATGACACCAAGATGGAGCCTTCTAGAAACAGAACATTCTCAGCATGATGATTCTGTAAGTTATTGGGACTTGGGCATCCAGCTCTGTTCATTTTTGTGTTAAGTAACCCAGCCAGTGTGTATGAAAACAGCTTCCTGTAATTCAAACCTTTGGAATTGGCCCAACTGTATAATACCGGTCTCTGCAAAAGCCTGAGGTGGGGATAAGGGATAAATAAATTCAATAGCACGTGTTTGGCTGTGTATTCAACCCCAGTGTGTACGTGTGTACTACAGGGCACTTTCCTCAGGTACATGGCTGTCTGCAGATGCTTTGGAATCTTGTTCTATCCCCTCCGGACACCTTGTCCTTGTTTGTGGACTAGGAATACAGGCTTGTTTTGAGGAGTTCAAGCACCTTACCACTGCAAAAGTATTCACAAAACAAGCCGGGGCTCCGTGTCCACTCCGAAAGACTAAGCTAGAGTCAGGTGTGGCAGCATATGCCTAGAATCCCTGAATTCGGGAGGCTGCGGTAAGAGGATCACAAGGAAGTTCAAGGCCAGCCTGAGTTATATAGTGAGACCCCGTGGCACTAAACCAATGGCCGTGGCTGTAGCTCAGTGGCTGAGTGCTTGCCCAGCATGTGCAAAGCCCCGAGTTCCATCATCCTCAGCATTAGAGGAGGGAAGAGATGGGAGAGTCTAAGAGGATAGACCTGAAGACTGAGGGGGTCAGACCAAGGCAGTGGTAGTGCAGTGCTGGGGATCGTGAGGAATTCAGAAAGCTAGGACCGAAAATAGTGCAATCAGACGTGTGTGACTGAGGTGGACTGGGTTTTAAAGTCAAGAAATCAGAAGGCTCGAAGAAGTCAATGTCCAGTGCCAGCTTGCAGTAGGGCTCAGGGTTCCTGAGCTCAAGGGGTGCACCAGGGCTTTCTTTATTGTCTGGGATTGGGAGTTTCCAGATTTCTGTCTTGTGGTTCCTCGTTCCGGAGGCTGTGCTGAAACGGAATGTGTAAGCATCCATGAAAGGGTTAAACTATTGGTGTGTTCTTGAGTCTAACAGAAAGTGGCATCCTCTGTTTTGTCTTCACAGAAAGGATAAATAGAGGGTCAGAGAAATGGCTTGGCGGGTCGGAGCACTTGTTATACAAGCATAAGGACCAGAGTTCAGACCACCAGCACCCATGCAAAAGCCTGGCCGGGTCACAAGCCTGTAATCCGAGTGCTGATGCTGGGGTGTGGTTAGAGAAAGGAGGATTGCTGGGGCTTGCTGGCCAGCCAGGCTGAAAAGTAACAAGCTTTGGGTTCAGTGAGACAGCTGTCTCAGGGACTATGGCAGAGAGATGGAACAGGGTACCCCACATCCTCCTTTGGCCTCCACATGTGTGCCAGTGGGTATCTACACATGGGTATGCACATGTACACACACACACACACACACACACACACACACACAAAGGGCAAACATATCAGAGATATTTAACTTGTAGCTTTAGAGTTTAACAATTATAAACACATTTAAGGGGATTTATATGCAACTCAATGTCTAATAAGAAGGTTTGGAAGTCCTTGGACAGAAGATGTGTTTAGTCTCTTTTTAGATTAGCTGGATCCTCCCGCCCAGCTCTCGTGACCCCTCTGCACAGATTATGATGATGTAGTTTGTTTTCTTTCCTCACTTAATAAAGAGTTAGAAACGGGAGCGTGAGCTATTCTGGAGGGAAGATATAGTGCCCACCATGTGCTGTGAACACAAGTTCTAGCCATGCCCACCTGCAGCACTCGTGCCCAGTCCTCAGCCATTCCTGATGGAGTGGACCGTACCCAGGCTGCCCTGGCTGTGGCAGCTCCTCTCTGACTCAGTGTCTTAGTCTCACTCTCCTGGGAGCAGAAAACTGCGGAACACCCTCTACATTGAACGCAGTAATAACTTCACACCCACAAATTCATCATAGGCCCAGACTGGAGATGATGGGAACACACAGTTCTCAGGAAAAGGAAACACAGATGACTTTAAAGCAAGTAAAAAGACTCTCAACTTTTCCCCCCTCCCTCCTTCCTTTCAACATCTCTCTCTCTTCCTCTCTCTCTCCCCCCTCCCCCT
>NW_008360311.1:3141059-3163982 GCF_000622305.1 Nannospalax galili
CTCTCCCTCCCCCCATCCTCCTTAATGCTAGGGATAAAACCCAGTGGGACAGGCATCAAAGCAAGGGCTCTGCCCCGGAGCTGCACCTCTTAGCCCATCAACTTCACTCTTACTTGGAGCATGGTAGGCTGCTAGCTCAGGTTGGCATAGATCCAGAAGCTTCACTTCCTGCTTAAGGCAGAGGTTGAAATGGATAGCTCTTCCAGAGGGAACACTGTGCAGTAGCTGCCAGTGGTGGCACGGGAATTTCACTCTGTCATTCAGAGGTAATTCCACACATGAAAAATGAACCGTGTGTAAGGATATTTACGGTGGGCAGCCTTTTGTTACAGCAAAGGACGGGCATGAAGGTCTATCAGAGGCCAGCGTATATGTGCTAGAACACATCCACTAGGGGATTACTCTATTAGGAAGCATGGAGCAGCATCATATGAATGTATGTATGTATTAGTTTGCTGTTGCTGTGATAAAATACTCTGACAAAAGCAACCTAGGGAAGAAAGGGTTTATTTTGACTTAGGATTCCAGAGGCACAGAGTCCGGCATGGAGGCAGTCAGGAAGACAGGCCAGCATGATCAGAAAGGAGGCGGATCCCATTTCATCTGGGGGGTGGGAGGAGAGAGGGAAGTGTGGTGAGACTGTAAATCCTCAAAGCTCAGCCTCCACTGAACGATACTTCCTCCAGCAAGGGCCTGCCTTCTAAAGGTTCTATAACCTCTCCAAATAGCGCCACCAGGTATCTAATCAGGCAGGTCCCAGAAGGAGCCTTGGTGTGGGAAGGGGCACACACCAGCCAACCAGAGTCTAGCATCCAGTGGTACGTGCCTGCTTGTCTCCAGCAGACCCACCCCATCAAGACAGAGCAGGGACCAGAGGGGAACACACCATTCCTTCAGAATGAGGAGAGCTTTGAGGCACACAGCATCTTTCTCTATTACCAGAGTTGAAAAAGACGTGAGTAACTTCATAGGTCAGGTCGTCGTGCTGTAAGCTCTTCACTAAGACTCTAGTTTTCTAAACTAGCCACAGCTTGCTGGACTGCCTGTGATGCGGGACCACTGTCCTGCCTGTGCCCAAGTGGCCTTAGTTTGTATCTTAGCTTGTATGTGCTTCTTAAGGGGGAAGGGATTCCCTGAGGATTTGTTTCCCAGGACCACCCTCTCTGAGAATCAGAAGGAACCTGGAGGAATCAGCTATGCCCATCTCCCTGCCTGCTCCCCAAGGCAGATGTCCTCCATGACCACCTTACCGATGAGAGGTGTCCATACTGCCCAGAGCTGCATGAGGGGACCAGGTGTCCTGTCTACTGGGAGGCTCCCTTCACAGCAGCTCAGCTCCCAACTGTGACACCCTGCCCGTCCTGTCTTCTGCAGTGGCGTAGAATGAGTCGGTGTCTCCCTGTGACCTCCTGGGCCTTTTCCATTTGGGACAGTGGCTTGTCTGCATGTCACATGGCCCTCCTCCGGGTGGCTTGCCTGCAACAGTGTTTCTTGTTAAGCACAGTGCCTGGAGTCACTCGGCCTGGCTGGAGTCTACATTCTGTGCTTTTTCTTACTTTGTACTGAACTGAACACCACCCTCCACGCCCCCAGTCCGTGTTTCCTATGAGGCTTGGGATGACGACGGCAGTGGCCTTGACCTGCCTGCTGTCCAGGACCAGGAGGCTGCATTCGCCCTTGCTTGGCAGTGCTGTGGCCTGAGGCTTGTGCAGAAGTGTCCCTGGGGAAAGACAGCAAAGGCATCTGAAGGCTCTGCGACTCTCAACAGAGCCCTCGGCTTCTGTGGTACCTGGCTTTGAAGGGAGAGCCTTGCAGGGGCCTCCCCCTCGGCTGGACAGTGGCGGACATAAGAGCCCTGGCCCATCCCTGAGCAGCTCTGATGCTTTCTGAGGAGAGTGGCCTGTTCCCCAGCTGCCTCCCCTAACCTATCCCAGCCTTCAGTGCTCTGCCTGGTGAGCAGGCCTCATTCCTTTTACCAGCAATCTAAGGGCAAGCTGGGACAGTGCCCCCCCCACCCCATCCCTGTTGGGAGACCTCTGTTCCCCTGAGCCTAGACACTGTCCTTACCTCTGCCTGTCCCATCCCTGTACCCCAAGAGCTTGAGATGAGATGCCTTCCCTAAGCACCACTTGAAAATGTTGAACCCACATTTTAAAAAAATATTTATTATTTTATGTGTATGCGTGCATTGCCTGCACATAGGTAAGTGCACCTATGTCATGCAATGCCCGCAGAGGACAGACGAGGCTGCCCGATCCCATGGAACTGGAGTTACAGTTGTTAGCTGCCATGTGGGTGCTGGGATTCGAATCCCAGTCTTCTGCAAGAACAGCCAGTGTTCTTAACCGCTGAGCCATCTCTCCATCCCCTCAACCCACAGTTTTTATGAGCTCATCTGGCAAGGTTCAGGGTCTCATTGTGTTCCTTTTAAGGGGAGTCAAAAGGCAGCTTCGGTGGGTCTAATCTTTACTAACAGATCAATCCTTGGCTCGGTATCCTCCAAGGAAAATCACAGCCACCCACTGCATCCAAGCCTAGCCAGCCTACCTTGGACCAGATGGTGGGAGTGGGTGACAGAGGGGTGATCGTGATGCCCAGCCCGGTGCCACCCCTGGGCTGAAGGTGCGGCCCCTGGGAGGTGGAGGTCCTTCCAGCTTTCCGCCCAGTCGTGTTCCTCGACGTGTCAGCGAGCAAAGCAGACTTTTGAAGGTGTAGGAAGTGGGCTGGTGAGGTGAGAACACGGCGTCTCTGACAGCAGCAGGAACATTTCCCTCCTCGCTCCAGTGGCTGCTGGTGCTCCAGCCCACTGTGGCTCCGAGGGCTCAGGAAGCAGCCTCTCCCGTCACTGCAGCAGGGAGCTCCGTGAGGTTCTGTTCTTCGCTCCAAAATTCAAATCAGGTAATTTGGAATCTATCATCTAACAGCTGTGTTAGGGACGGAGCACACTGGATGTGTTCGCCAGCGTCGCCTCAGATTGCTCTCCCTTTCTGGATCCTTCGGGCCAACATTGGCGGTAGGAATGAGAGTGGTGTGTGTCCCTCCCTGCCCTGCTGTCCCTGAGTAAGTCTAGGCTTTCGTGATCAGCACACACCAGCTGCCTTTCTCCCAGGCATGCTCACAAGTGCAGACGGCCAGCACTTCCATCCACTCGTTGGCTTTGCATCCCCTGAGCTTGGAAACAAGCTGAGTGCACATGTGGGGTGTGGGTTCTGGTTCAGGCCCTTTGCCTTTTTAGGTATGTGGAATAGAGACTTGCAGCTTTATAAAGGAGATCTGTAAGTCCACAGCGTGTTTTCAAGTCCTGCTGTTTATTCATTGAGCATTTTCATATGCATGCCTTGGTCCTGGTGACCTGGGAGGAAGGAAAGCCATCCTCCACCTCTCAGGCATGGCAGTGCCCGTCCGGTGTGTGTGCATGTCCATGTGCATGTGCATGTGGAGGCCAGATGTCTTCTTTTAGAGACAGGGGTTCATTGATTCAGCTAGGCTGGCTGGCAAGACCCAGGGATCTGCCCCCGCCCCCCACCCTGGGCTGGGGTTACAAGCACACACCATCACAGCCGGCTTTTACGGGCGTACTGGGGATCGCTAACTCAAGTCCCCATACTTGCATGGCAGGACCACCTCCTCTGCTCTCATCTATGGGTTCATTCTGAGACTTCAGTTGCCTGTGACCAACATTAGTTCAAATATATTAAATGGGAATTCCTAGAAATCTTAAGTTTTCCATTGTGCCACTCTGAGCACCCTGGGTATGACTTGCCCCTCTTCCCAGAGTGTCTATACCACACACACCACCTGCCAATGTCACCGGCTCAGTGACCCAGAGTTTTCTAAGCAGGTGACCCTCCTCCTGACTTACCACCTGATCAACAGTAGCTCAACAGTTGGTCCCAGTGACCTGGGAGGAAGGAAAGCCATCTTCCACCTCTCAGGCATGGCAGTGCCCGTCTAGTGTGCATCACAATGCCTGTGTCACTCACCCCCTTCATCTCCCATAGACCTTATACATCTGACGCCATCCCAAGGGGAAGGCGGTTATAGGACAGTAAGATATTAACAGAGACCAGTCACACAACTTATACGGTATGTTACATTGTTTTGATTTGCTGTTGGCTGTTCATTTCTTACTGTGCCTAATTTGTAGTTAAGCTGCATTGTAGCCATACACCTAGAAGAAAACCACAGATAGGGATCTACACCACTCTGTCGCAGGCATCCACTGGGGTTGTGGTAGGCCTGCCCACAGGTAATGCGGCCCCTGTGCAGATGTGGGTGATTCTCCAAAAAGGGCCTGACTCTCAGTGTGCAGTGCTTTGTTTCGTGAGGTGGCTTTCATTACTCATTTTTTAGGTAAGCAGCATCTGCTGTGTCGTATAGCGTGGTTATGAATTAGTAATGAACTATGGTCACAACAAGGCTGTATGCAGAGCCTGGGCCAAGGAGGAGAAACAGCTGGGGACACAGGTGCTTGGGCAGCCTCTGGTCCCAGTGACTGGAGCCACAGTGCAGGGACAGTTTCTGGGGGAGCAGGTGCCCGACCCTGTTGGCCCTAGAGAAAGAAAATGTTTACCTGCACCACTCTCTGCTTGCCTGTCAGAATGAAAAAAAGTGGCTCTGGCATGTTCTTCAAGATTCTGCCATTTCACATGAAATGATTTTACTTTATGGCAATGAAGGCTTGTGCAGGGGGCCTGGGCAGAATGAGAAATGTGCAGAGATTGGTTTCATTGGGATGTGAAATTGACTGTGAACAAGGTGATTTATACAGGCCACTGTTGGTGCTGGTTCGAACATACACGCAGTCCCCAGCAAGAGAGTCCTATTCCGGACTATCCCCAAGGGATCCCAGGCCTCTGCTCTGTCTCCCTGCTCCAGCCCCTGGGAGGCTCAGTCTGCAGCAAAGATCAAGTGATTGCAGCTTTGATGGTGTTGGTAGAGGGTCATCCAGGCCCTAAGGAGGACCGCTTCATGGTCATGTGCCAACTCCAGCACTAACCAAGGCAGAGGACACACGAGCGCTCAGCACTGCTTCCACATCTCCTTTGTAGACAGCGGAGACCCTAGGGAACACAAGCCAGTTAATGACAGCTGGTATCTGACAGCTAAAGATGTCGTGGCCTCTGTGAACCCCTACCAGTGACCTTGGGCCGTTGGAGTCAGGGGCTAACCTGATCTCCAGAGGCTGAGGATGTAAAGGAAGAGAGCAGGCTGGGCAGCAGGGCCTGCTGGGAACCTTTGTGTTGGGCTGTGAAGCAAGTACTGCTTTCTCAGCCCTGTGGCCGGACATGCTTTGGAGTTGCAATGTAAGTGTGGCTAGATGGCCAGCAAGCTGCTGGACGTTGGGAAAGTGACTTGCCTCTGCGAGGCCTTGGTCTCCATGTGTCTGTGAGGTAGGCACACATTTACTGCAGAAACGTAGCTGTGCTGGGGCCTGGAAAATGTCTGTCTGCCATCCGCTGATGGACAGTTCTGGTAGAGGCCCCTCCCAAAGCTTTCTGCAGGTCTCTGGAACAAAGGATGCCCAAACATGGCTTCACTCACACACACAGAAAGCGGGAGGGAGAGGGAGAGGGGGAGGTGGGGTGGGGACAGAGACACAAACAGAATGACAGAAAGATAGAGACACAGAGACCCATGGCCCTGGAGAGCCTAGTAGCCACATTTCTAGGCCCCAGCACTGCCACATCAGGAGCTATAGGGCGGGTTTCTGCCATCAGAGTTTAAACATGATGTGGTGGTTTGAATGAATGTCCCCCACCGGCTTTAAGTATTTGGATACTTGGTCCCTGGTTCCTGGTGCTGTTTGGGGAGGGTCATGCTGGAGGAAGCAGGTCACTGGGGGTAGGCTTTGAGAGGGGGCAGGCTTTGAGAGTTCAAAACCACGTCCCATTTCCAGTCCGTCTCTCTCTGCTTCCTGTGCCTGCCTGAAGATGTGAGTGCTTAGCTTTCTGATCCAGCCGCCTCTGCCGTCATGCCTCCTCAGTGATGGATGCCCTCCGGAACTATAAGCCATATAAGCTCTTGCTTTTATAAGTGGCCTTGGTCATGGTGTTTTATCACAGCAATAGAAAAGTAGCTAATGCACATACTCCAGTGGGTGCAGGCTCCTTACCCTGGGGCTTCATGCTTCAGTAAGTACACAAGAACCATTTGTTTAACATCTCTCTCCTGAGAGGGTGGCAGAGACAGCTGAGGCCTGACAACCTGGGAGGGGGTCCCAGGATCGTAACCTATACGCAAGACATTATTCTTAGAACCCTCATGTAGCAAGAGCCTCTTCTGCAGAATTTCTGTCCTCATCCCTGTGTGTTTGGGAATGGGCCCAGCAGCTTATAGACAGAGAAGCCTGGCCATCTCAAGTGCCTGCCCCTCCATCAGTAGCCAGCCCTCTGCCGGGAAAAGGCTCCTGCCCCAGAGCTTATTAAAGATCTAAATTTAGCTCTGGAGGAAGGGCCCTGGGCTCAGGATGTTTGATGAATGGCTCATGAGATCTTCTAACTGCCGTTACTGGAGTAAGTAGGATTTTTAAAAAGCACCTTACCACCCTCAGTGAATCTGAACGTCAGTAAACACGTTGTGCTGTTGAGGGGTGGGGAGTATGCTTTTAATGAAGGCACAGGCACAAAGATGCATTTTAATAATTAACAGAGGGATGGCATTAAACTTCACAGGGTGGAGAGAGCCAGGGTGGGGAAGCTGTTTCTCAGGCCCTGAGCCTGCAACTAGGACTGGGCTGAAGCAAGAGCTAAGGAAGGAGACACCTTGTGACCTCAGAGGAAGTGGTGCAGAGCTCCAAAGATGCTCCTTGGCTTCCGGTGGGCCTTCATTCTCGTGCACCCGTTGTAAGGTGAACATGCTTTAGGTTAAAAGTACATTTACTGCACTTAAGCTACTGAAAACTGTAGCTTAGCCCAGAACACCTCAATCATGCTTGGACAGTGGCCTTGGCCCACAGCTGGGCAAAGTCACCCAAATGAGCCCATATATATATATATATATATACACACACACACACATATATATGTGTGTATGTATATGTGTGTATATATATTGTTTGTTTGTTTGTTTTGGTTTTTTTTGAAAGGATCTCCCTGTAGCCCTAGCTGTCCTGAAACTCACTATGTAGACTAGGTATGTAGACTAGGCTGGCCTTGAACTCACTGGGATTAAAGGCGTGCGCCACCACGCCCAGCTTTCCATTTTATATTTTTAAAAGTGTCCAGTGTCTCATAGGATTTAAGACTGAAGTGAAAATGTAACATGGACTTGTGTGGCTGTTCTGCAGCGGAACCTCTGAAATGAACCTCGGGGTGTGCATAGGGCAGGGCTAATGAAGGGTGAGCCTGGGCACCGGCTAGAAGAGAAACCAGCCAAGTCGGGGGGCAGGGGCAGGTCCTTGATGCTCCTGCAGAGTCCGGTTACCCCCTTTGTTGTCAGGAGACAGGCCATGACGGACAGGACCTCAGCTTTTACTAGGTGGCTGGCCTGTTAGTCTTGAACATCAGCTTCATTTCTCTGGGAACACGCTCAGTGTCAGTCCTGAGAGTTCTTCTCGGGCTGGCCTTAGGGACATGGATTATGTTGTTTGACCTCAAACCCATCAGTCCTCAAGATCCCTGAATCCCTTTTCTGCAGCATCTCGTAGAATCCTCTCCATTCCATTTTCCTATTGAGCAAACAGCCTGTTGGCAAAGACCCTCTGTGGAGAGGCAATGCCTTGGCCTTACCTATGACCCGTATCAGCTGGACTTGGACCCCTGCATCCCCACTTAATCATGTTAGCCAATGGGCAGATATAGGCCCCAGCATCCCCACTTAACCATGATGGCTGTGTGGGCTGAACATAGGCTTCCACATACCAGAGACTCCCCCAACCAGGAGGAGTGTGTCTTGGGGGCAAACCTCGTTACCTGTGAGCCTAGCGGCTTTTACTTCTGCAGAATGGCTTTGGGTGACACTGCTTCGTGGACTCAGAAATGTCAGCTCTAGGGAGCAGGTGCCCATCTGGAAGAGTCAGTGTTCTTCAACCCTCAGAACTGTCTGCCCAGAGGTGGTCACTGAGCACTGAGGAACAAGAGGACACAGACAGCAGGTGGAACACTGGCCTGGGTAGTCAGAAAGAGGAAGTTAAAGCAGCGTTAACGGCAGGATTTTAAAGAAACTAAGGACAAGTGACATATTTCAGTTGTTCTCCAGACAGGATTCAACCCCACACTGGAGGCTTGGGACGTGGGCTCTGGGGCCTTTGGTGTCCACACAGCTTTGAATAAGATTGTCAGTGTTGGGTGTTATTTGTGTGTGTGTGTGTGATTCATGCATGTGTGGTGGTGCATGTGTCTGTGGATGTACATATGTGTGGTGTCTGTGTGTTTGATGCATGTGTGTGATACATGCATGTGTGGGGGTGAATGTATGTGGGTGTGTCTGTGTATGTACATATGTGTGGTGTCTGTATGTTTGATGCATTCATGTGTCTGTGGTGTGTGGATGAGTGTGTAGTAAACTTGTGTCTGTGTGTGCATGTGTATGTGATATACATTTGTATATGTGGGGTTAGCCTGTGTGTATATATTTGTGTGTGGTACGTGTGTGTCTATCTGTGCATGTGTGTGGTATATGCATATGTGTGCAGGTCCACTTACCTGAGCATGCTCACGAGGGGCCAGAGGCCAGCCTCAAACGTCTCCCTCCGTAGCTCTCCACTTTATTTTTTGAAACACCATGTCTCACTGGACCTGGAACTCGGCGTTTTTGCTAAGCTGGCTGGGCAGTAGCCCCTGGATCTCCCTGCTCTTGTTCCCTATCACTGGGGTTGCAGGTATGTGCCTGCCTGTTCCATTTCAGTTGTCAACGTGACAGCCCTGGGGAGAGAAAACTTCAACTGAAGAATTATCTGGATCAGACTGGCTGGTGGTCCTATCTGTGAGGCATTTTCATAATTGCTACTGATGCAGAGGGTCCAGCCTGCTGTCAGCAGTGCCACTGCTGGGCAGGTGGTCCTGGGCTGTGTAAGAATGCAGGCTGAGCACTAGGCAGGAGTGCAAGCCGGTAAGCAGCGCTCCCCCACGGTCTCTGCTTCCCGCCTTGAGCTCCCGCCGTGGCTTCCCTGGATGATGGATTGTGACCTGTAAGATGAAACAAGTCCTCTCCTTCCCAGGTTGCTTTTGATCGTGGTGTTTATCACAGCAGAAATCAATCCAGAGCAGCATGGGCGCTGGGGTTGGACTCGGGTCCTCATACTTGCATGGCAAGCACTTCCCCTGAGCCAGCCCCCAGTATGGAGTGTGAACCAGACCTTGCCAGTGTATGCAGTACGTGGAAACTGTTTCCCTTCCTGAGCCACGACCTCTCTCCCTTCAAGTGAAAGCTGTAATTTCTACCTCAGTGTTGGGAGAAGTAGATTAGATTATGCGGTCTTTGTAAACTCTCACCCAGGTCTCCAAGTAGCTGGGACTCCAGACAAGTGCCATCATACAGCCCTAAAAATCTGTTCTGTGTTCTGTGTAGATGGGGAAACAGAGGCCCTGTTAAGGTCTCATGTCACAGTCGTATCCTGACTGCTGTCTAGCTGCCTCTCTCATGGTATATACAGTGGGAACAGGGAGGGTGCTCAGGCCCCACCTCCCCATGGTTGAAGGTCCTCTCTCCTCACAGATGATTCCCCAGGGGCATCTCTTGACAGCCGGGTTCATCACTCCAGCTTTGTGTAAATGAAGCACTCCCACTTCCATACGTAGCCTCTGGGCTCTGTGTTGACCAAACACCTGTGGTGCCTCACCCCAAACACAGCTGAAGTCCAGGAGTACGTCCTGTGACCCAGGGGAACTCTTCCCTCCATCCTATTTGCCAACCATTGGGGAGTAGGTGGACAGGCCCCCTGGATCTATGTCTGAATCACAATGAAGAGCTGAGGGGACCCTCATAAAGCTCAGAAGTACCTGACTCTGCTGGCCCAAAGAGTATCCCCCACCCTGCCAAATCCACGAGTACCTGGACCCTGCCCGGGGCAAGACTTCAGCTGGAAATGGTATCACTTCAGATGAACCAGCTAAGGCAGTTGCGAGGCAATCATCCAGACAGAGGGCCATTGACTGTTGTCCACATAAGGAGAGAACACCATAAACACGGCCAGACGCAATAACTGAAGTAGTGTAGCCTAAGCCGTGGGAGGCCAGGAGCGCTTGGATCTGGAAGGGATAAGAAGGGAGATGCCCGTAGAGCCGCCAGAGGGAGTGTGGCTCTGCCAAAGCCTTGATGTCAGATATCTGACCTGCAGAACTATGAGAGAATACATCTGTTGTTTTAAGCCAGTAAATTTGTGGGCATTTGTCATGGCTGCCACAGAGGACATGCGCACTAGCAGACACGAGCTGGACCAGCATGTTGGTCCTAGGTCGCGATGCCAGAGGGCCTCTGCAGCCTGTAAGAATTCCACAGGAAACCAGCCTACCATGCAAGGTGGACTTGGAGTGGGAGGAAGACCAGGCTGGACCAACCTGTTGTCCCTCTCATGTTGCTGGCAGTGCACTTCTGTGTCTCTGACCCTCACCTCTGTCACATTTTCTCTAGTGCCCACCATGTGGGCTAACCAGGGTCCAGTGCATGGATGCACACCAAAGGACATTTGGGGACACAAACTTGGCTCCATAGGTCTTAACACATATGACCGAGTACACATGATCTGGTGGGAGGGTGGATTGTAAGAGAGGTGAGGGGAGGGGAGGTCTACATATGGTCAAAATATATGAAATTCACAGAAATTCAATTTAAAATAGTTTAAAAAATTAAAGACCAGGGTCTAGTTGGGTGTGAAAAACAATTAGTTACAGGAGAAAAAGAAAAGAGTGGACCTCCTAAGATGTCTTTGTCAAAGGAGCCTCTGAAAGTTCGGAGTTTTGAACAGACCCTCCTATCTCTGAGATTAAAAAGGACACTGTGTTCTTGGCAATAGCCAGTCTGCACTTGGAGATGACACGGTGCTCACGAGCAGTACCTTTCCTCCTGGTTTCTAGTCCTCACAGTACATTTCTTTAAAAGCGTGCCCTGGGACTGGAGAGATGGCTCAGTGGTTAGGAACACTAGCAGCTCTTGTAGAGGACCCCAGGTTCAACATCTACATGGCTGCTAACAACCATCTGTAACTCCCATTCCAGGGGATCCAGTGCCCTTTTCTGACATCTGTGGATATTGTACAACACAGGTGCATTTACCCACATGCAAGCAAAATACTCATACACATAAAATAAATACACAAAAAACTAAAAACTTGCCCTATTTCTGTGTGCTTTTGTAGTAAGTGCCCCCCCACCCCAGTTTCATGCAGACCTCAGTTGCAACACAGGACTCCACCACCTGCTGGGGCTCCAGACAAATCCATCTTTCTCAGAGGCATGTGTCATCTTGTCTAAACTGTGCCTGTGCTGTTTCTCTGTTGGCATTTCCTTAGGGGACAGTCTGCCTGTGAGGGAGGTCTGCCCTGCCCAGGCATTTCTAACCACTCTGCACCTCTTCTCTTCATGCAGGCTGGCCATGGGTGACCCTGTCTGTGCTGGGATTCCTGTATTGCTGTTCTCATGTGGGTATCGCCTGGGCCCAGACATACACAGTTCATTAATGCTATTGGGCAAGGCCACCTTCAAAGGATATGGAAGAGTACGGCGTTTGGCCCAGCCCTCCCTCTCCAAGAGAATTTCTAAAGGATCCCTTCCCGCTCTTCTGTTGAAGACGGTTCACTCCAACACTGGTAGTTTGAGCTCTCAAAAGGAATGTGCAGCAGGATTGGTAAAGGTTTTTGTGCCCCAACCAACCCCTTCAGCTTCTCACTGCATCATCTGGAGTCCATGGCAGGCTCAAGTCTTGCTCAGCAACACATGGTGATGTTTGCTCTAGAATCTGGTCCCCCAGACCCTTTGGGCTCTTCCTTTACCAAGAATTCAATGTAATCGATGTTTATGATTTTAGTATTAAGGTCTGGCTGGCGCTAGGCCTGCCCTCCCCTGAGCTGCCTTTCTCAAATGTTATGTGAGATGGCCGCAAAGCTCAGCCATGTTTGTCGTGACCAGGCTAGGGTGGACAGATGCTCTCCTGGGGCATTCCAAGGAGCTCTGTGGTTTGCACTCAATCGGGGGCGGGGGTCATCAATATGTAGCTGCTTCTCCTGAGATTTGCAGCGACAGGTAGCCGTGTGTGCCTCACACAGCTGTTCCCCCCACAGAAGCAGAGTTCAAAGGCCAGAGAATGTGTGTTCACAGACAGGTGCTAATGGGTAGGTGCACCGGAAGGCTTCCCGCAGTCCCAAGTCCCAAGTGTGTCTTGCTCAATATGTTGTATTATCTCATTCTGATTCAAATAAAGCAGAGCCTTTTTGATACATAATTCATGTTTCTGTAGACTGACTTTGAATGTTTTAAAAGAGAGTATTTAATATCTAAACATGCATAACTTGATACCCCTCCAGACAGATTCTAGACCCTCTACCCTGAACAGCAGGTGCTGGATATCCCACAGTAGTTCTGTTTTGGATTTGTGAGGGAGGGGTGTGTGAAGAAGCTTTAAGAACTGAAGCCTCCATGTGTCTGTCTTGGGCCCAGTGCCCAGCATCCCAACTATGTGAATTGTTACTGGGTGATAATTAAGTGCAAGGATGAACTGACTCAGTGCAGCCTCATCTTCTACAGGACAGTGTCCTTGAATCTTCTGTGAACGTTAACACAATGAAGCGTGCACTCTCAGAATGCATGCCCAGCCATCCGGTGGATTCCCTTTCTTCCGAGCTGCTTTGCTTGGGAGATCAGAGCGGGCCAAACAGTGATGGCCTGGGATGGGTATGCTGTACTAGAAAGAGGCAGGTGACCGGGGCCACAGTGATTGCAGCTGTGATTTGGGAGAGACTTGAGGTGGGAGGTCACAGGGTGCTTCGAGGGTCTCGGGAGCATGGGGGAGCAATGATCATTGAAATAAGCAATAGAAAGAACCTTACAGACCAGCAGAGTCAGGATCTGTGGTCAGCCAGAGCGTGTTGGTCTGAAACCTTCAAGGAAGGAAAGGACTTGCTCAGAAGTCTGCTGGGAATGGTGGCACATGCCTTTAATCCCATGGGAGAAGCAGGTGGATCTTTGTGAATTTGAGGCCAGTGTGGTCTATACTTTGAGTTCCAGGCCAGCCAGGGCTATACAGTGAGACCCTGTCTAAAAAAAAATTATATAAAAACAAGTACGTAAATGATTGTAGGGAAGTATCTAATGTGGGGCCATCTGTAAATAATACAGAAGATTTTGAGCTCTTCCAAAGAGACCAGTTACATAAATGCAGATTTGTTCATGAAACTGCATTGGTAGAGTCAGCAGGTGTACTTGGCGGGAATAATCCTGAAGATTATTACACTCCAGAGAGGTCTCAGGAGTTGGTGGGTAGAGACTGAGGTTAGCTCTTGAAGCTTGACTAGTCCACATTGGATTATCCGGGGCCACTGTCCTGTCTCTCACTGTTTTCTGCTATGATGCTAAAGTGAAGAACTTCCCTCTACAGTCCTCAGGTTGCTGTAAATAGACCCTTGAGGCTGGTTTCTGGGTGGCAGGAGCCACCAAGGAGCATCAGTCATCTCATCAGCCCTGGCAACTTCCGGTGCTGTTCTGGGAAAAGGCTGGATGGGCCCCAAGAGTCTCTGGCCCTGACCTAGCTCTGTGGGCAAGGCCAGCACTCCAAGGACAGCCGCAAGGACGGAAGCAAGGTGTCTGAAAGCCAGTGTGAATGCTGTCATGTGATTAATTCTGGGAACCACAATAGAGTGCTTAATGGTACTGTGTGTTCGGATTAAGTTGTGGAAATGGCAGTTGCCAGACAACAGTCTAGGGAGAAGATTAATGATACCTGTAGGATCTAAGTATTATCTTGTGTGTGCTCACGCCTGTGCTGTGTGTGTGTTCCCCTTAAAGAAACTGAGACTGCTTAAAATGATGTAATTACTGGATAAACTTTAGGCATTAACCCTAATTATGATTTTTCTTTAGCAAACACACCCCAGACGTAGCTATACAATACACTGTACTTCAGTGTGGTCATGAGAAGATAGATTTTCCAGGTAGACCAGCTGCCTCTCTGAGGCCTTTCTGCAGGGAAACTTTTAAAACAAGAAAAAAACTTCTCATAAAATAGTTGAATCCTATTTGTCGTCGAAAATGTAACATCTATAAGTTTGTTCTCTATTTATAGTCTATTTGACTAGTTGCAAAAATCATATTCACAGTTACTTTTAAACCACAGGAGATGAAAGATGTGATATCCAGTGTTTATGAGATGTTTCTGAAGCGAGAACTTGTTTTGTTTTGCTTTTTTAAACAATAGCATTATTTTTTGTCGTGCTCTCTTTCCTTGTAATTAAGTAGGAGGTAGAGGGACTGTCTTTAAAAATATTGCAATGCTGTGGCCTGTGAGGTCACACAGATGTCCTCTCATCACAGATGTCTCATCTCAGAATTACAGTACTGTTTGTAGAAGGACAGATAGCACTTGTGAATTATAGGGTCCGCTAAGTATGATCTAGGACTCAGGTTGGCAGGATTGTGAGGTCCTGCCATGAGAAACACAGCATCTGGGACAGCAGCAGGACTGCACGTGGGCACACAGGGCCTCCTGGGTCAAGCGGTCCTCTACCTGAAGAGCCTCCTGGTCTGCCAGTGAAGTGAGGCAAGGGTCAGAACTCAGCATTAGTGACACAGAGTCATTCGGAAGACAGTCGGCTACTACGCTCTGCATGGTGCGTTTTAAAAGGTAGGGAAACATTAATATATTTTTGAGAATCTTCACTTTAAAAAAATTTTATTTATTAATTTTATGTGTAGGTGTGTATTGCCTGCATGTAGGTGAGTGTACCTGTGTCATGCAATGCCCGCAGAGGAGAGAAGAGGCCATCGGATCCCCTGGAACTGGAGTTACGGACAGTTGTTAGCTGCCATGTGGGTGCTGGAATTTGAACCGATGTCTTCTGCAAGAACAGTGTTCTTAACCAGAGCCGTATCCCCAGCCCCTTCACGTCTAAGTGAGAGGCGAACCTAAGAGGTATGTTAAATCAAGTCTCATGGGTCTCACGATGCCAGGTTGCAATGGCTCCACTGCGGTCTGTCCCCTCTGAACTCACACTGAAACTTGATTGCCGTTGTGGTAAGAGGTGGGCCTTTGTCCTGGTTTGGCCATGAGATGTCCCACTTTCCCTTCTGACTCCACCATGTGATGAAGCAGCAGGCGATCATCACGTGTCACTATCCGTGTGTGAACTTAGCAGCTTCGACGATGAGCCCAGTCAACTTCTGCTCCTTAAATTATCAAGTTTTCTGTTGTACTAACAGAAGGTAGTCTACACCCAGATTTTTTTTTTTTGAGACAAGGTCTCCCTGTAGCAAAGGCTGGCCTGGAACTTGCTATGTAGACCAGGCTGACCTCGATCTGACAGAGCTCCACCTGCCTCTGCCTCTCAAGTAAGTGCCAGGACTAAAGGCATGCACCACCAGGCCTGGCTAAGACCCAGTGTTAAAGACAGCCCAAAGCAGATGTGGTACTTAACAATAGGTGTCAAAGCACCTTCTCCAGTTGATTATCTCAGCCAGTGAGGCTTAGACCAAACCCTCCAGGCTCTAGAACTTTAAAATTTCCCCGAACCCTATTATAGATTAAGATCAACTGTTAACTTGACAGGATCTAAAATTACCTTAGACACAAATTTCTCTGCCTGCCTGTGAGGGTTTGCTAGATTAGGTTAATTGAGGTGGGAAGACCCTCCCTGAATGTGGGGGGCAGCATAGTCCCTGCGCTGGGATTCTGGACTGTAGAAAAAGAAAGTCAGCTGAGCACCAGTGTGCATCTGTTTCTGCTTCTTGACTGTGGACACAATGTGTCCAGCTGTCTCAAGATCCTGCTGCCACACCTTCCCTGCTGTGATGGACTGTGCCCTCAAACTCTGAGCCATATAAACCCTTCCCCACCGTGATGGACTGTGCCCTCAAACTATGAGCCATATAAACCCTTCCCCACCGTGATGGACTGTGCCCTCAAACTGTGAGCCATATAAACCCTTCCCCACCGTGATGGACTGTGCCCTCAAACTGTGAGCCCGACCCATGCTGCCACAAGTGGCTTTTGCCATGTATTTGATCACAGCAGGGAGACAGACAGTGGACACACAGGTGCTATCCAAGCTAGAGCTTCCCAAAACTCGAATAGAAAATACCTCTCTATTCTGTAGGTCAGAACACCCAACTTAATGACTTACCAGTACATAAGGAAAGGCAGAAACAGGTATGACGTATAAAATAGTTTATTATAATAAATAAAACTTTTTTTTTTTTTTTACAAATATCATTTGTGCTTGTTTAAAAATGTCGAAGGGGGTATCATCCACGTGTGCCCGTGTGCTCCTCGTCACATCTGCACAGCCATACAGCGGAGCTCTGGGCAGCACCCTCAGCTGACCACAACAACAGCCTTAATGTGTTTGGGCTTCTGTTTATTCATGCTCATTCAGACAAAGTGACAAATGGGAAAGAGAGAGAGAAACCTGATAAAGGATTTGGCAGGATTCGATCCAGAATGTTCCTAAAAGGAGAAGCCCCAGAGTGGTGACCTGCTTGTCAGTCCAAGTGTCCTTTCAGTGAAATACTGGATTCAGACAGTCCCCAACTGATGCATAAATACAGTGTCTGAATAGTCAGGGTACATTCATGAAAGGCTGCTTCATTCTCAACATGAAAGCAGTCCATCTTCTCATACAAGGTTGGTGAACTCCTCAAAAAACCAATGGATCCATCGGATGACTCGGAAGTCACAGGTAAAGAGACAGTGCTCTGAATGATGAACAGCAGGTGGAGAGGGCCCCACCAGGTCTTCAAAACCAGTTTGAAAGTTCCAGAATAAGTCTGATAACTACTGGGAAATTGAAGTTTCATTTGAAAGGAATTTAAGCTTCAGGGAAATTCACATTTAGTCCTTTGAACTGTGGGGCTACTAACGAGTCTCGACACCAACACCTTTGGTGGGAAAATGGTACTTTCTTGGATGCTCGGGACAACAAAGGTTCATCTGAGTGGAGGCCACAGGAGCTGGTGAAGGTAGTTTTTGACCGGAGTAAAGGCAGTTTATGGAGCAGGGACGCTGACGTGGGAGAGGCCCCTAGAGGCTGCGGGGAACCGCGGTGGACCTCCTTTCTAAGCAACACTGGGGAGGAGAGAAGAAGGGGCATTTGCGGCTGCATCGCAGCTGGGGTTCCACTCAAGGGTCTTAAGGCTAAACGTCTTTATTGCAAAACAGTGGCACCCAGGACCTGCATCTTTACCACGACTCTTGAGAGTGTCTGTGAGATTTCAGTGTGACAGAGATGGAGACCTGCCTCTGACTGTTATTCCTAAAGAATTCAGTCTCTACTCCAACCTGGACCTACTTGGCATTCTTTTCTCCCACCTAACAATTTGGAAGCTGGAGTGCTTCATTGGGAGGGGAGGAGTGGCTGAGTGTATTTTTAGTCCTTTCCCAGTTAACCTTTTGAGGCAGCACAGAGGCTCTGAGAGATGGAGGCTGTAACAGGCTCCAGCAACCAGGTAACAAGAAATCAAAGCTATGCATGAGTTTCCAAAAGCTTGTTGAGGGCTAGAGGTACGGCTCAGTGGTACAGCACTTGCCTAGCATGAGCAAGGGCCTGACCTTGACCTCCAGCACCGAAACAAAAAACAACTTGCTGAAGGCTGCAGAAATGGACATAGCTGTTAAATACTTGCTGCAGCGTGAATGTAAGGAAGTTGTATTAACTGTGTGCTAAACCAGAGCTTTGCAAAGGCAAGCACACTACGGCTAGTGGAGGAGCCTACTGCTGATGTATGAAATGGAAACATGCATCGATGGCATCCATGTGCCCACCAAGAATGGCAAATCGGCTCTGCCATTTTGCTGCGATGCCCAGCCACATTCCTGTATACCCTCAGAGGAGGAGAGCAGGTCCCACAGTCAGGAGACAAGGGGGACTACCTCACTTCAGGACAGCTGGTTGGAAATGGAGCTTCCCAGTGGAAGCCATTCACAGTGGGGAGTAGAGAGACCTGGTGGCCAGTGCTTACTGAGCGTGGTAGAACATATCAGGTACATGTCTACTTCAAAAGGACAAAGTTTCAGTGTTCAGTTTAATATTGAGCAACTCTTTCCTTCCCAGCCACCAGATAATGGTTAATTCAGGAAGACGCAGGGAGGTGCTTTCTGAAGCTTGTGGTCCTTGCTCAGGACCCTAGTTGTGTCCTTACAAGGGTAGGTGGTTGTCACAAAGTAGCCTTTGGCCCAGTGCATGTCGTAAAAGGAAAGTAGAGATGGGTTGGCTCATTCAAAAATTGTTTCAAAGAAATTACAGCAAAACTCCATAACATCCTTAAATGGAGAGAAATAAAAGCCACGTTCACATGTTCCTTCAGTGCTACCCACAGGAACTCTGATGGGCCATGAGATTCCTCTCTCCCCCAGGGTCTTGACTTCCATCATTAGCCCAAATTGCAGTGACCCCGGAGTGCAGCCTGAAGCTTCATTTGTCCCTACACAAGAGTGGGTGTTTCATCAGCTCCAGCATCAGATCCAGATTGGGGGAAACACAAGGATGCCTGCCTTCCTCAGACAGAGCTGGCAGGACGGAGAAGGGCCTCTGCCCACTGGCTGCGCCCCTCATCATGCCCTGGAGCATTCTGTAAGGGTTTCCAGGGGTGGATGCTCCTGAAAGCCAGACAGTGGGGTAACTAGGGACTCCTACACAGCCAACAAGTGCGTTTGAGGGGTGATATTCAAGGACATTGAGGGGGCGGCTGACAGGTACCCCTCTAGAAACTTCACAGCCTCTGCCCCAAGGGGTGGTTGGCATCAACTGGAGTTAGACCAAGGACCCAGCTTTACTCAGAGTCATCAGTGAATGCCTCTGAATGTTGCCATCCAAAACAATCTAATAGTGTCTCAGTGTTGGATGCTAGGGGCCGTCCTTGTGAGCATTGTGTAAACCTACATATGTACACACTGTTGACCTCCCAGGGCCACATATCCTGTACAGACAGCTCTGGGTTAAGTCCCAGCATACGCCATAACCACTGAGTATGACTTAAAGGGGCCAGGGTGGGCAGCCCTAGACAGACACCCTTGAAACACTGAGAATCTTTGGTAAGCAGATCTGACTGGTCAGGTTCCCTGGAAATACTACAGTTCTGAATCCTGACAGCACTTCAGTACTGAGCTTTGTCTCCGGTGTGCCCTGGACTGGCAGCTCTTTCCTGTCTGATGCTACTGAGAGAAATCCAAGCCTTCTGGCAACCGAGGCAGCAAGTGTCCCTGAGCATCATGGTGTGGGGGATTTGCATGGCACAGACATGGCTCTGTGTATCCCCCCAGACCATAGTTCCCACATCACATTCCCCTGCTCCTCACTGACACATCTTAAAAACCAGGGCTTTATTCACTCTTTTCTCCAGCTCCCTGGAGGATATGCATGATCCTGCCATCTTTTTTTAAAGTAGGAAATGGATTTGCTTTCAGATAAGGCTAAGTGTGGCTCCTGCGTGTCCTCTAATAACCTCATGCAGCGGATAGAAATCCCCATGAGAATCAAAATATGAACAGAGCACTTGCTACAATCATTTTTCTGAGGTTGTGTGTGTCTACTTTGTTAGCAAAGCAACGGGGCTCCTGCCCCTTCCTACCAGTGCTCCATACCCTGAGGAAAGCCACGGTAACACCTGGGAAGAGATCAAGGTGGGAAGGAAGCAGCGCAGAGCAGAGCCAGACGGTCACCTGGGGTCAAGAGCATCCCCGTCAATCGTCCCAGAGGAGCAAACTGTGGACCATGCAACAGAGTCTGCCCCAGCCCTTACGTGTGCCTCTCCACTCCTGGGCAAGGAAACCTGAAGATCTGTGCTGTGTGTGGGGGAAGGCACGCACAGCACCCACTGTTCTGCCTTTACCCTCAGAGACCATGGAGAGGTGCTCCTCACTGTCCTGCAAGCTCCCCTTATCATGAGCTTGTTTCAAATGACGTGAGTAGGAAAACAGCGATGTCAGGGACGGAGACTTCGTGGTCTAAGCCTGCGGGGTCCTCGGCACCGACCTGCCAGTCCTCACGTGGCTGCCGCTCTTCCCCAGTAGGGTTAATCTTTCATAAATATCGTAGTGGTAAAAAAAATTTAAATGAAGGAAAACACCCTTCAGAGAGACAGCATGTCCCGCCTTCCACCGCTGTGCAAGGCTGTTGGATGCCCCTGCCGTCTTGCAGGGTGCCCGGCCACATCCCCCTTATCTTTTCCAGAGAGAGACAGGGCATGGATCCATACCTGTCCCCACTTTGATCTCCTGTCTGGAAAAGCCTACTGTTGATCACATGGGTGGTGGGGTGGGAGGTATCCAGGGCAGGGGTGTGGGCTTTTGTCTTTTGATTTGTTGTTTTGTTCTGAAACAATTCTCTCAGCTGGCTCCGAAAATGTCTCTCTCGGACTCTGGGGACTGGGGCCTGGAGAGCTCGAACAGCTCCTGGGGAGACTGGGAGGCTCTTCTGGAGGTTAATATCCTGAGTATCTCCGTCAGCTGCTTCTCGATGCTGGTCATTTTGGCATTCAAGGCCTTGATGTCCTCCTTCAACTCGTGCTTGACCTCCAGAACTGTGGCCTGGAGTGTCTGCTCGGGGATGGGATAGAAAGAGTGCTTGACCTCCGCCAAGATGGGGCTCCGGTCCTGCGGACTCCTGGCCTCGCCCGCGTTGTCCAGACGCAGGTCGCTCTTGGTGATCCCACTGTCGCACGAGTCTGTCTTCTTCAGCGTGGCCTCGCCGGCCGCCTTTGTCCTCTCGGGCAGCGTCTCCATGGACTCCGCCTTGGACACCTGGTTCCAGTCCTCGCCCTTCCCGCACGCATCTCTGAAGCGGGCCCAGCCTCTGCGCTTGGCACAGTCGCCCCCCTTGGGGCCCGGGCACTCGGAGCCCGGTGCGCGCAGCTTGGCCTGGTCCGACCCCGCAGGGGTGGAGGCCGCCTGGAAGGACACGGGCGTGGCGGGGCTCTCCCGCACCGTGACGATGCTGGCCTTCACCAGGCTGCGGCTGACCGAGGCGTGGTCCTTGAGGACACTGCCCTTCTCCACGTCCAGGTCGTCCGGGTCCCGGATGCCCCTCTCTGCTGCCAGCCTGGCCTCCTTCTGCTGCCGGAACCTCTGGAAGAGTCGCCGGACGGGGTGGTCCGGAGGCAGGATCAGCGGGGCCTCGTTCTTCCGCTTCATCCGCTCCTCCTCCTCCCGTTTCACGTCACTGATCTTCCGGAACACAATCTGGAAGGAGAGGGACAGCCCGTGTTAACTGGGAAGGAGGTGGGTTCACGGCCCTGCCAGCCCTCGGGGCTCTTCCTCCTGACCGACTTGATCCCCAGCTCTCCAGCCTCAGGACTTCATCGCCCACTGCTGCCCTGCTCAGGGTGTGCCGATTATTCTCCACTTACACAAACTAGTCACGAGGAAGGGGAACCAAGTGTGGAATTGCCTCCCGTGGACTGGACAGTGGCCCTGTCTAGGGAGGCCTTTTCTTGATTGCTGGTTGATGTGGGTGGACCCAGCCCACTGTGGGCAGTGCCACCCCAACGGCCGTATGGCAAGAGTAGCTGAGCAGACCAGGGGCTGGAGGCCAGTATGCAGCCTTCCTCCATGGGCTCTGCTTCAATTCCCCCTGTAGGTCCGATCTGAGTTCCCGCCTCAGCTTTCCTGGATGATGGACTGTAAGGATGGAGTAAGTCCTTCCCAGGTTGCTTCTAGTCACAGCGACAGAGAAGGGAATGAGAACAAGAACCAAAACCCCACCTAAGTGCTGGAGGCTGGACAATAAGCCGCTTCCTCCCAGTACTCCTAACAAGTGGCAGATGACAAAGTCAATCTACAAACATCAGTAGCCTTTCTATATACCAGTAGCAAGCAATTGGAGAAAAGATACAGGAAACCCTCCCATTGATAGTAGCCTCAAAAAAAAAAAAAATATATATATATATATATATCTTGGAATAAACCTAATCAAAGACATCAAAGCTCTCTAAATCTTTAATGAAAGAGATTGAGGAAGACACCAGGAGATGGAAGGACCTCCTGTGCTCATGAATTGGAAGAATTAATATTGTGAAAATGACCATCCTACCAAAAGCAATATATAGATTCAATGCAATCCCAATCAAAATCCCCATAACATACTTCACAGAATTAGAAAAATCCATCCTTATATATAGAAGCACAAAAGACCCCAGATAGCCAAAGCAACTCTGCACATAAAGAGCAATGCTGGGGGGATTATTATATCAGATTTCAAAGTATGCTACAGAGCTATAGTTATAAAAACAGCATGGTACTGGCACAAAAATAAACACACAGATCAATGGAACATCATTGAAGACCCAAACTTGAGTACACGCAATTTCAACCACCTGATATTTGACAAAGGTGCCAAGAACACACAAGGGAGGAAAGACAGCATCTTCAACAAATGGTGCTGGCAAAACTGGCTCTCCACCTGTACAAGAATGAAATTAGATCCATATCTTTCACCTTGCACAAACGTCAACTCCAAATGGATCAAAGACCTCAATGTGAAACTGGAAACCCTGAAACTATTAGAAGAAAATATTGGCAGGAACTTACAAGATATCGGTGTAGAAAAGAATTTTCTAAATCGGACAGAAGTTGCTCAGGAATTAAGGCCAGCAATCAACAAGTGGGACCTCATTAAACTAAAAAGCTTCTGTACAGCAAAAGAATAAGAGAAAACCCACAGAGTGGGAAAAAATCTTCACCAGTGACACATCTGACAGAGGTTTAACATCTGAATATATAAAGAACTCAAAAAATAAAGAAGAGAGAAACCAAATGACCCAATTAAAAGATGGGCTAAAGATCTAA
>NW_008360311.1:3164193-3179798 GCF_000622305.1 Nannospalax galili
CATGTAACCCCTACGGAAAACAGTGTGGAGAACTCTTAAAAAACTAAGAATGAACCTACCATATGACCCGGTTATACCACTCCTTGGCATATACCCAAGGACTCATCCTATTGTAGAGACACTTGTACAACCATGCTTGTTGCTGCCCATTTCACAATAGGTTGCTTCCATATCATAGGTAAGTGCCCCTCAACTGAGGAGTGCTTAACAAACATGGTACACTTACACATGGAGTTCTACTCAGCGGTAAAGCTGAAATAATGAAATTTTCAGGTAAATGGATAGAACTAGAAACTGTTATACTGAGTGAAGTAACAGACAAGAGACATGTGTTCTCCCTCATTTGTGCAGCCTAGCACCAAATCCTTATAAGTGAGTATATACCCTGATGTAACTGCAGGAAGCAGGAAAATGGAAGGAAACCAGGGAGGTAAAGGGAAAGAAGGAACCTGAGAGAGATTAGTAGGAGACAGGAGTTTCTAAGGGAGAAATGTGTAAAGGGGAGGGGAGAAGGAGGGCTGTCCGAAGAACTGTGGGCATAAAGGGGAAGAAGGAGCTCAGGAGAGGCGGGACCACAGCAGGCAGGAATTATCAAGGGAGAAATGGGGACAGTTCAAATGGGAAGGGTGGGGAAGGAGGATAAGATGAAGGGAGATAGAATGCCTAGCTAGTGTAAGAAGCCAGAGGGAATCGTATTAGTCCAAAAATCCTACTGAAAAATTACACATGCAGTATCCCTATGTGAGTCTGTGAGCACAGCTGAAGGGTACATAACAGTATCAGACAGGAGAAATCTTTGAGTTATTGGCCAGGGTAGTCTTAGAGGCTCTCCAAACCACACTGGCTATTGCCACAGTCCTCAATTGCCTCCCAGAACTTGAAGGTAAGGTCCTATTGCTGAAGACGGGACATACTTTGGACACAGGATTTGGAGCAATGGAGCTAGAACCGACCTGGAAGCCACCTTTCCTGAAGGCTAGCTCTCATAGCTTTGGAGAGCACTACAGGATCTTGAAAGGAAGAACGTCAATCGCTGGTCCAGCCCCAGCTTCAAAGCCTAAAACCCATACCAAGGACCAGCACAGCAAATGACACTGGTGCAGTAGTGGCAGTTTTATCTTGGGGGGTAATCAACAGCTACCTAGTTGGACTTAAAACCCACTCAATGGGAGGAAACTCATGTCTGGTACTATAAACCTGGCCAAAAACACATAGGTGGAGAGGTCATAGATCTTAGAGAATCCCAAGGCTCTCATATCCCTGGATAAATGTAATTTCTTACTATGTGCAAAATACGGACCCTTTAATTTACAGACAAGTATCCCAGTCACCACCCATCAAAGTAGCTTCTTTTTCAACTGACAGAGATTATTACAGAGTTATACCACAATGGTCACACACAGCGATTCTCTGTGAATTTTCCAAGCCTAAGTGGCACATCTAGGATGCAACCTCTACACTTAAGACTCATGGAACATATAACAAGAAGAGAGCACCAAGGCAGCTTTCAGTTCTCATCAGTGGAGCTCCCTCATGCAACAGAGAGCCAGGAACACGAAAGGTCACAAATGGCCAAAGCACAGAGACTGAAAGTCTACAGAGTGTGGCTCATTGGACAGGACTCCTATAGTAAAATCCACCCACCAGGGACCACTGCGGAAGAGGGGGCAGAAAGATAGTAAGAGCCAGGGAGGCGGTGCATGACCATACAGAAATGGTCCTACAGGCTCTTGGGACCCTTCTCATATGAGCCTACAGCAAAGGTGTCAGCGTGTACAAGACCCACACAAACTCAACCAGACAAAAACCCAGCACAGAACTGTGGAAATGGACAGCAGGCCCCAATCTTAGTCGAAGAATTATTGCCAGCTGATTACTGCTGGGTGAGGAAGAGCTGATCTTCTTGAAGGGACTCTAGATAGGCTGACTAAACCCTGGTGGATGGACTTGCACTGAGGGACATTTCAGGACACTAACTTTACATAATAGGCTTTAACACCAATGACAGACTATATGGGAGGGAGCATGAGAATGATTTTCTGTATAAAATATACAAAAATTCAATAAAAAACTAATACTTTGCTTTCCCCAGATCAAATCTTCTGTGTGTGAGTCCTCAGAGAGGAAGCCCTTCCATCTGTAAAATAGAATCCTCCAGGGCTTGTGATCATACAGTTCTGAGCATCTTTGCCCTAAGCACTCCAGGATCAGAAAGGTAACCGCAGCAGCCAGTGCCAGCCACCAATCTGGACAGAGTTGTCTATCACAGTAAAAGCTGCTTTCCTTGAAAAACAATAGAGCGAAGACCCAGGACCTCGAACCCATGCTTGCTGGGACAGTACCATCCAACCCTCGAGTAATGACTGCAATTCACAGGCACGTCTATGTATTCCTCATTCAGGGTCACTGGGACACACTATCATTTAGAGATGAAATCGAGGCTCAGTGTCTGGACATCACATCACAGGAGTCGTCGTCTCTGTGAGTCTTGCACCCAAGTCAGTGAGCCTCAGATCTGCTGGACAATCTCAAGGAGATTGAAGATGACAACTACTTCATGCAGAGACTAGATGACCCCTCAGGACCAGCTCTATTCCATGTAAGCTCTGAGAGCAGAGTGTTCTGCTGGGCCAGCACCCGAGTACCGGGGATGCATGTCATTTCCAGCTTAGACTCCTGGATGTGTTCTGACCCATGCCCCTGGGGGCAGAACCTGGGATTGCCATCTTTATGTGAAGGCTCATTTGAGGGCTGGGTGCAGAAGAGCAGCTCCACCGTTCTCAGATGGAATTCCTGCAGGGTGCCCCAGACCAGCCAGGGGCCTGCCCTAGGATTTTGCACAGGTACATGTCGTGGCATACCTGGACCATGGCCTCTGGGATTGGACAAGCCTGCACCATGTGCCCTCAGAGGGGTCCTTCCCTTCAGATCTCAGCCTCCTCCCTAAGGGAGGAGAAATCTGCTTGTCAGACTGGTAGGAAGCTGACTTGAGGTGCCTGTATTGATCACTCAATCTGCTGCCCTGTCCCCATCCCCTTGAGGACCCAGACGCAGTTGAAACACGACTTGTCCCACCTCCTGTCAGACCCTGCCCAGCACTCACCAGTTTTTCTCATACGACCAACAAGAGGGTTGCTGTGCAGAGCCCAGCACAGAGGACCTCACCAAACACACAAGACTTGATGCTGGTCATCAACCGGCTGACTGGAGACCGCTGCCTCTGCTCTGACTTCTCGTTCAAAACTCCTGTCACTGGATGACTTCACACTGAGGTCACTGACAGAGGGTGGGTGTACACAGGCAAGCCCCCATTGGGGGTTTCTGGTCGCACTGGGCAGCACTCTCCCATTTCTTCCCCAGCTTGTCCTCGCCAGATGGGACACTATTTCGTTTTGTCCCTTTCTTAGCTCTACTTCATGAGCAGACTAGACCACAAACCGGGGACTCGGAAGACTCCTGTCCACTCTGAGAAGACCCGAGAAATCCACCTATGGACACAGGAGGACAGAGGGATGGCGACAGGAGAGCTCCCAGCACCCTGGGCTGGATGACCGTCAGCACTTTGCACCTCTGAACAGGCCTTTATCAGGTTTCCAAGGCCCAGCTCACACAGCGCCCCCTGCAGGACGCCCACTCCAAGTTATCTTCTAGCCTCCCTGCTCCGAAGGCTCTATCTGTGCTCTGCTCCCCCTCCTCATACCTCTATCCCAAGCCCATGGCAGGTAGTGATGGAGACGCCCCTTCCTGGGAACAGAGCAGCATGGAGAGAGAGCAGATGTGGATGTGCCCAAAAGAGTCGACAGCTCTTAGAGCCGACCGCTCTGCCCGCTGCCCCTTAGCTCTACAGTGTCTGTTCCTAACACACTCCCTGCTCCATGGCCTTTTTCAATTGAGTTAGGTTGAGTGAGTTTCTAGTCTTTATAGACCTCAATTCCTGAATAAGACCAGCTGTTTCTGCCTGGATCCATCCCCTCTAAACGTCCCCTGAGGGCTACAAACATACTGTGTGTCACTTATCTTCTACAATGTTTACTTGTCCCCGGCTCTAACAGAGCAGGGGTTGTCTGTTTTGTCCATGATTCCTAGCCCTTAGGAGTGCCCAGGGAGAACTTAATATGTATTCAGATGTTACACCGCAGCTCTGTGCTTCTATCCTGGGCCTCTCCTTGAGATACAGGGTTTCCAGGTCTACATGGCCTCTCTGAGAACCTCCTTTCCTCCACAGTGTCTTCATGCTGTGACCAGAGGCTACCAGAATGTGAGCCAAACCATCCTCCCTGCTCTGCTGCAAGTCTATACCACCCTTGGGAAAGCAGGGCCACAACCCCCAGGGACCAGGCCCCGGAGGCTCTGCGGGGCCTCTGTGTCCTGCCACCTTGGGGCTGGGGGGCTGAGGGGCCTCTCTCTTCATTTCAGCTGCCATCTTAAGGAAGTAGTGAAGTCTGTCCCGGCAGCTGTCATGACCACGCATTTTGATGAGCATTTTAGACCTGTGTGGGCCGGGCGGACAGTGCGAATCATGACAGTGAGGTCTTTGTCACTGGCACTAGCCACCCCAGTCCTTCATCTGCAGAGATGTTCACAGTTTCAGCAATGGTAGGCAAGACCTCCAGCCTCGTAACCCAGGATGCCCGATGTGCACATCAGGCTCCGGCTGGAAGCCCAGCTGGGGAGCTCTTCAAAAGGGTTCCATGAGGTTCTAAGTACAATTTTAATTCATGCTTTACTGCAGGGTTACTCAGAGCCTGAGTGTGCAATCGTGCCTCCCAAATGTCTAAGAGGAAGACACTGTGTTCTTCGTCCATTTCCCCACATCCTTTCACGAGTCGCATTCCCCAGAAGTTCCTGTTGAGGCTGCATGTGCCTCCTCACTGAGGCTATGCCTTAGAGTTGGGGATGTGGGGTCTCCCCTGCAAACGCAATGCTCCCTGCACTGTTCTAAGACTCAGCTAATGGGGCCTGCATGACTGGGGCCCTGTTCAACTCTCCTGCCTCCAGCCATGCTAGATAATTTCGGGTCTCAGCACAAGCCTGGCTCACTTCTTCCTGAGGCTCCCTCCCATCACACCGTCCACCGTGTCCCTTCAACTTGACGTCACTGTGATTTGGGGGATTCAGCTTAGCCATTGTTACTCCAACAACCTTCCCTGACTCTCCCTACCCAAACCATCCTGATGGTGCCAAGTACGGAATGGCCACCCAGACTTCCACGGCCGCACCCACGGTGAGAAAAGCCTTTCCGAGACACTCTGAGGACACCGTCAGCATTTTAGATCATCAGGCCCGCACTCAGTCCATGATCACTTAATGCATGAATGACAGACATTCCTGTTTGTGAGACCTGTGCTCTGGAATGGAAGTATCCGCGCGTCTCCTGGAAGCCTGCTTCTGATGCATGTGATCTAACGAGGAGATGACTGCAGGATTGATTCCACACACAGCACACAGGTTCCTGAAGCAGCCTGTGAACTGACATCTTGAACGAAGGATTGCCACACTCTCGCCATTTCAGACTGACCTCAGACAGATTCTCAAACTATTACAGAAACTCAAGGCGCGGATACTTAGAAGTAGCCCTGAGATCTGTATTATATTTTCAAAATGAGGACATCTGTTCTTGAATTTTCCTTTTCAGTAAGTGTGAATCTTCCTAGAGAAGACCACCCAGCTTTATGGGAGGAATCTTAAGAGTGGGGTGCCTGAGTCCACGCATAGTCAGGCACTGAGCGAACTTGCCCTCTCTGCTACACAGCCCCCTGCCCAAGCCCATCTGCTCAATGACAAGCTTCTTTCAGTGCAGTTTCAGACGAATTCAAGAAATGGTTTTATGGCCCAAGAAATTATTTTGAAAATTATCTGAGCTAGCTTCAAATGTTCTCTCCAGAATGCAGTTAGTGATGTCAACAGTATAATCCTGTGTTTGTATAGTGCGTTAAGGCTTGTTGCGCACACTAATGCCATGTTTCCTGTGACGTATGCAGGGATCACCATCACAATTTCACAGTGGAAGAAGCTGAATAGGAACCTGCTAAGAGTCACACAGTCATATAAAGCAGGATTTCAGGGGGAAGAAAGATCCTTAGACCGACCATGCCAATAAAAAAGTATTGGGGGCGATGTAGAGAGGTGGTCCCACAGAAAGACCCCGCCCTGGAGATAAGCCCCTCATCTGTTGGCAATGATGGAACATGTCCAAGCCCTTCTTGGGTCCAGCCTGAGTCCTGCCATTCATGGTAGCACGTTTCTCTTATCTGACACACTGGGTGTTAGGGGGCAGACAATGGCTGCAGGGCAGGCAAGGCCACTGACCCTCACCCGGCTACGTCTACATCCCTCTGAGGCTGCCCCAAGCAAAGGCCTGAGCTGGGGAAGTCTTTAATAAGTGCTTTTCAAGCTGAATTGATACTCTGATCCTTAAAACTAGTTGCTCATAGAGCCCTGGAGCTTAACTGTATTTGAAAGAAAAAGAATTAACCACCTCTTCTGGTTGCCTTAAAAGGGGTCCACAGGGGTTAAAAGCACTAGCTACTCTTGTAGAGGACGCAGGTTAGATTTCCAGCACCACACGGCAGCTAACCACCATATGTAACCCTAGATGCAGGGGATCCAATGCCCTCTTCTGGTCTCTATGGGTATTGCACACAAAACACAACGTTGGGGAGATGTATCAGTAAAGTGCTTGCTATGTAAGTATGAAGCCCCAAGTTCAAGCCCCAGCACCACACAGAAAAGTTGGACAGAGGAGTATACAGTTATAATCCCAGCAACTGGGAGGCAAGGACAGGAGAACCCCTGGGACTCCCTGGACATTCAGTCTAGCTAACTGGTGAGCTCCAGACTCAGTGAAGAAAACTCGGAAAATAAGGTGGACAGGCACACACACACACACACACACACACACACACACACACACACACGGTCTAACCTCTCTCAGACCTAAGAACTTCTCACCCAGCAGCGAAACTAGGCCACGGAGAGCAGAACACTCAGGTCACTGTGCAAGAAAGTCTGGGTAGAGGAAAGGCAGCCTGGGAGGGGAGTGGGCCACCTGGAGTCCTGACACCATGAGGGCACAGGGGGCACCTGAGTCATAGAAAGATATTTGAAAGAGCTATGATTGAGGAACGACTAAGGTAAGTAATAGAAAATCATCCTGCTGAATTCTGACATGTCCCCAATCTGAAACACTCAGAGACCAACAGAAAGAGCAGAGGCTTGGAGTAGTCTTAACCCTGTCACTGACTGGTCTCTGTGTTACGTTGGGTGAGTCCTGATCCTTGGTTGGACTGGATAAATGGTTATCAGATATGACTGTGCCTCAGAGGCACCTGGTGAGGGTGCATGCACCAAACAGGAGCTGCCAGAAGCGGGTGAGAAACCAGCACATGCACCGAGTGCTTGGAACCAGTCTCTGGGAGCCCCAGGCCTGATGGCGGCTGAGGCTCTGTCTCCTTGCTGTCTCTGCGTGTGTGCGCACCTGTGCTCACGTGTGACAGTGGCCACGGCCACACTCTTGGGACTTTGGGAGGTGGGGGATCATCCTATGAGTGTCCCAGCCCCTGGTCCCTGGAGGATGACTGAGGAAGCTGGCCAGGCCTGCAACATTTTTTATCATTTTCCCTTAGGCTTTCCAAAGCCAACTCACTAGCATGGGACACTAGTGAGCACTTTCTGTATGTGGGGTCCCTACGGAGGGGAGCTCTCCCACACAGGTCAGTACCTCATAGGGCAGACCCTCACAGGGACTCCCCTATTTAGGGCAACCCTCCATGGGCATCCATCCCCTCATGCACCAACATGGCGCTCCCACACACACAAGACTCCCCACACGGGGCTCCCTGACACAGGAATCATCTGACAAATGGGTCTCCCCCACACAGGGGCTCCCCTGTACAGGCTAGCTCTGTCCTAGCAGGGAACCCAGACTCTTCTCCTCCCAAGGCCAGGGTCCATGCTGCTGCTAACTTAGGGTACATTGAAGCACAAGCACCAGGGGACATGGCCTCACCCTGACATCCCCACAAGGCCCTGGTGATGTGGTTTTCTTCATGGCCTCCTTAGCCACCAGCCCTCCATCAGTAATCCTGCCTGGTTTTACAGCAAAGCATAAAACATGACGATTAGCAAACTGGCTCATTTAAGAAACTTAAAATATGGAAAAATAAACCATAGATGGTCTGATAGGAAAGCAGTCGGCTGGATTTTGGTTTTATCAAAGCCATTTCTTAACTCTGTTCTTACGGAGTCAAATGTGGTTTTTTTCCCTTCAACAGCATCAAGAATGTTTTAGTGCTTAGGACTTTGGGGCCCTGAGCCTCAGGGAGCAGAGGCCCCCAGAGGGACTGCAGCAGACCGGGTCAGCTCAATATTGAGCTAAGACTCTGTTCCCAGGGTCTGGGACTAGAAGGGAAAAAGCACAGCCCTACCCTCCAGGGATGCCAGGAGGCAGAGGATGAAGTCACAGTTGCTACAGGTCCAGGTGGGGAAAATTCACAATCAGCATCAGCAATGGACAGCAAGTGTGAGCACACGACATGCCCTGGGAATCACTCCAAAGGTGATCACATCCCCATGACTCAGTTTCCTCATCTGCCCTCACAGCACACTACACGCACTGGGAATCACTCCAGAGGTGATCACATCCCCATGACTCAGTTTCCTCATCTGCCCTAACATAATACAGCTCATGGGGCTATTGTGAGGATTAAATGAGATAATAAAAACTCCTAAGAAAAGCAATAGCAGTTGTTCAGTAAATATATTATGAAGTACTCTTTATGGGGGTGACTTTGGAGAAGATTCTAGAAGGATGAGCTAGAATGGGATAAAAGGTGAAGGATTTGGGTGAGGGTGTTCCATACCTGGAAAGGGACAGGCTAAGATCCCAAATGCCATCCAAGGCAGGACGGTTCTGTGACAGCAGGCCCAGGGGAGGGGCTGGCTCAGATGGACGGTGCCCAGGTCCAGGGACTGCGTTAAGCATGGACAGGTGTGCTGTCATGCCACCACAACAGCAGCCCCAGGTGGAGGGAATGATGATCATCCTTAGAGCTCAGATGAGGGGCCAGCCAGCAGAAGGTGATTGCCAAGTGATGGCGGGAACCCAGGCAGCTTGAGTCTCTGCCCCAGACCACACCCTAGGACTCTCGGCATACAGAATGCCAGGAATTTGAGGAACCCCAGCCAGGCCCAGAACATTTCACCAGTGCCACATTGTCACCCCCATGCTTAGCGCTCTCTCAGTAGGACATTAGTTATGGGCCCAACACACATGTCAACAGAACCTCAGGACGTGGCCTCACCTGGGATGTTTTTACAGTTAGAAGGTAAGGATCCCAGAATGATCTAGGCCTACATTAGAGTGGGTTCTAAACCCAATAATGGATGCTCTTGCAAGAGGCTCAAGGGAAAGCACAAAGTCCAGAGGGAAAGGCCGTGGGGATGGAGGTAGACACTGGAGTGAAGGATGGGTGAGAGCAGCCAGAAGCTGTGTGAAGCATGGAATAGGTCTCCCCCCCAGAACCCTGGGAGGCACCAGCACTCATTCTCAATTTCTTGTTTATAGAACCTTGAGAAATAATCTCTACTGTTTTAAACCACTGAGTTGGTGGCAATAATCTAGGATGGCGGTCAACAGAAACTACAGCACAGGGTTCTTTTACCACCTGCCTTGTGTCCGTCTCCAGGGTGGCCCTATCTAACACTGGGCTCTGGGGTCCCCAGCTTCAGTATTTATCCTTATGCATCTGAAAGCCAGCAGAGATACTGGCGTGAGCCCAGTGCGGGGGGCCTGCCCCCTGTGTGCTGGCTGTAGACCCTGAGGAAATTGCTTAGTCTAAGCCTTAGCTTTTTGTGTATAGCAAGCTTCTTCAAAGCCTCACAGGGGAGAATCCAAGGGGCCTGGGTGGAGGCCCTCAGTGTCCAACTGTTCCCACAATCACAACAAAGAACCAAAATAACAGAAGTTCAGCTACATGTTATGGTGAGTGACCATATGGGGACCCTGGACAGGACCCAACATAGGCAGGACACCCACTTACACCTCGGCTTTGAGCTCACCCTGGGCTCTGCACTGAGCTCCCTCTGTCACTGAGTTGATGATGATGCCCCAGACCCAGAGCTGCCTCCCTGCATGGGGACCACTGGGCTCCATGGTTGGGGATGGAGACTTCGCCTCTGACTCGGTATCTCCATCGGCTTGCCTTCAGTCTTAGGAGACAATTGCATTTTATGTCAATCCTAGATGGCACTCACAGTAGCTCCCTACTTTCAAGCAGCAACCGCAACAACTCGTCTCCCTAGCTGTGGTACCCTACATACCCCCAGGCTGACGGAGGAGGCCTGAACATACTTCTGCCGCTTGTCCCAGTGGGACCTGTGTACCCTGGTGTTGGCTCGTGGCCAGGACCCAGGACTAATGCCTCTCTGAAAGGACCTGGCCATGCAGACTGCCAAGCATAATCATTCCAAGTACCCTCTGTCCCCATCACCCACACACCAGGACAGCCTGCTCTCAAGAAAGGAGCACCCACTGGTGCATCTGGAAAGGTGGTGTTTTCAGTTTCAAGCAGCAGCTAATGGCAAATTAGGGCCTGGGATGTTCATCAAATGGCCCAGTCACCTCTGCCTCCTTTGCCCTGTATTTCCACACAGTATCATGATGGGTCTACAACTTGCAGACTGTACTTCTCTGTGCTTGATACATATAATGGCTAGAGTTAGTTTGGAATCAACTACAGACAAAAACACTAGGCTGTCCATTCAGGGAGCGACCTTAGGCATCGGCGTGGGCCCAGAAGAGGCAATCAGCTAGGGATCTAGACAACTTAGCTTTTGGGCTCCATGCCCATAGGCACCCTAGCCCAGAAGCCCAATGCTACTTTACCAGCCATCTTCTTGGTTTTCTGGAGGGAGCAGAGGTGGGGGGAGGATAAACCTCAGTCATGAGCCTCACCATGGTGAGTTCTACCCACAGAGGTAGTAACTACCTCAGCTTGTTCTGTGGGAAAGCTCCAGTGAGCTGTGTGTGTCAGGAGGCAGAAGCAGGTTCTAGCTCCAGGAATACAGGGCACATGAGAGGGACAGAAGCCCCAGAGAAAGATAGGTAATGCTATAATGGGACGGAGGGGAGGCAGAAGACTGCCTTGCAAAAATGCCTTAATGGGATGGTGAAACGAAATTTAAAACAAGAAAAAAATCAGAGGAAAGGGACAAGAGACAACATGTTGGAGAAATGGGCCCTGGCATCCCCTAATCTCAGGGGGCATGTAGGACCTGTTCTCAGTGAAGGAGCCCAGGTTACAGGACGATGACGGTGCTAGCCTCACCCCAGCTCCAGGTACTGTTCTAGGCACTCTGTACACGTGAATTCAACAGGCTTTACACCACCCTGGACAGGTGCTGTGGTCATCCATTGTACAGAGGAAGACGTGGAGCTCAGAGGGTGACAGAGAAAGACATATAAGTCTGTGGGCTGTGGCTCTGCCTACATCCAGACCCCCACCCCCAGGACTATGGGCAGATGCTGCTTCCTCTTTGAACTCACTGTGAGGAGACAGCAAAGACTACCCATTCATTTGAGAATGAGGCTGCTTTTCCTGTTTTCCACTGTCACCGTCCACTCCACACCACAGACCCATGTAAGGCAAGCCTAACTCTGCAGGTGGTCTCCACCGCATGCTCCATTTCTGGAGTTTTAACCTTCTCCAAAGAGGGCTTCTTTCTGTACCGTTCTTGTAGGCCCTGTAAACAGAACAGCACCCTCTGTGGGATGGACAGATGGATGGAATGAGGTACAGAAAGCACAAAGGACCCACCAATGCTCAATGATGCTGCTTGTGACCCATGTCGCATTGGCAGTAAGGTCCTACTGCCTTCCTACTGAGAATGAGACCATGGCACCAATTCACTGTGAGGGACCTGGTCGAAGGAGCTGTCTGGCCAGGTCTGGACCTATGGTGGATCAAGACAGGCAGAGGGTATTTCCATAAGAGGACCAGGAGAGCTCTGGGCTGTGGAGGAGGAGCAGGATGGGACCCGTGGGACCAGGTATCTGGCCCCAGGTACAAGCAAAGCCACACCACACAATCAACAAGAAGAGTGGGAATCAGAGGCACTGGTGGAGAAAAGCTTTGCTTCCAACCCCTGGCAGAACCCACAAAATCCTGTGTGCCTCCCACTGCTCCATTTCCCCAGCTCCCATCCCCCAGTCCCAGTGATGTTTTCACAAAGCTTAACCAAAGACTCCACTCTGCACATGATCTCTTCCCCTCGATTAAAAAAAAAAAAAAACACACACATGCGACAGCACCGACACATACATATACACACACATGCACCTGTATAGACGCTCCCTCCCCCCAGGCCGAGTGATGTTTTCAAAAAACTTAACCAAAGAACCCCCTCTTCCAATGATCTCTTCCCCCCGAATAAAAAAAAAAAAAAAACACACACATGCGACAGCACCGTATGACTCCAGCTTGCAGCCAGGCTGAAACTATTATTTCATGATTGTGATACTTGTCAGCTTGAGTCTGGCTTATTCATTTAACACGGTGATTCCTAGGAGTATCCACAATTCACGAGAATTCTGGGTTCTCTCTGCTCAGGTCTCTGTGGTGGTCGCCAGGCAGTCCTCAGCCCCCTCCACCGCCCTGCTAGAACTTCCCATCAAGAGAAGACAACCTGGGGGTAGCTGTGACCCACAGGAGCACAGAGGTCAACAGGAGACCCTGAAGGTTGATCTTCATTGCAACATGACTAGATTTGGATTCTCCTACGAGATACACCTCTGCCTCTGTCTCTGAGGGATTCCCAGAGAAGTTTAACTGGGGCGTAAAGACCCACCCTGAGTGTGGGTGCTACCATCCCATGGCTTGAGGTCCGGCACTGAGTAAACAGGAGACAGTCTGCGGAGTACCAGCCTTCACTCTCTGCTTCCTGACCGCAGATGCAATGTGGCCAGCTGGTCTACTCCTGTTGCCATGCCAGGAAAGGGTATTGGGTCCCCTAGGGCTGGAGTTACAGGAGGCTGTGAGCTGCCTGAAGTGGGTGCTGGGACTTGAACTTGGGCCCTCTGTAAGAGCAATAGTATACTTTTAAGCACAGAGCCAGCTCTCCAGCCCCTTATTCTTTTTAAGAATTTTTCCATTTTCTTTTTTATGTTTTTGTTTATTTTTGTCTTTTAAAATCAATTCCAGAATTTCCCCACCATGACAGCCTCTCCAACAGGGAGCCCAAACAAGCTCTTAATTGACTCCTCTTAGGCATTTTATTATAGTGACTGCTAAGAAGGGCAGCTGGACAGATCCTGAACCCGGTGAGCTTACTGTGCTTTCTACATGACTCCCTCCCAAGGACTCAGTTCTCACACACGGTTCCCAAGGACGATGCTAGAGCATAGCTAGACCTGGGACAGCAAGAGCAAAACAATGAAGTCCCAGATCTCCCTCCTACCCTGAGAGTCCCCCTCCGTATTGCTGCCATAAAAAAAAAAAAAAAGAAAAGAAAAGAAAAAAGCCAACAAGGGGCCGAGTAAGGCAGGACAGGAAGTGACAATCTACAGACACGTCTTCTGATAGCCATCGCTACACTTAGGTTCTCCCTCAAAGCCACCCAGAACCACAAACCACGCTCTGTCTGTGTGGGGGAAGTGAGATCCACAAGTTCCTGTTGGTTCTCTGCAGCAGGTAGGGGGCACCAGGAGCTAGCCTCACACTGTCCTGGGCTCCTCGGCTAGGTCCCAGGCTGGGGAGCACGGCCCTGGCATCCATCGCTGCCTCCTTCAGGGCACCCTGTGCCTTTCTTTACACCCCAACCTGCTCTCCCTCTCTCTGCTTTTTCCTTTTGTCTTTTTTTTGTCGTTTCTGGTGCTGCTATGGAACTCAGGCACCTTGCAGAAGCTGCCTGGGGTTCTACCATTGGTCCACACTTTGAGCCCTGACATTCTTATATATTTCAGTTCTCAATTTGTTTCTGCTTATGTATATTTAGAAAATCTTCTAACTGACCAGTTGACAAATCATTTTATTAAAAAAATTTAAAGCAAATATTTTTGGCTTTTCTGGCCACACCTAGCATGTCTACTCAACTGTTACACAAAGACAACACCGCTGGAAGCAAACGGCGCAGTGTGTCAGTGTGTCCCAGTGATGCCGCTTACAAAGCAAGTGGTGGCTGGGACTGGGCTGACACTGTAGTTTGCTAACTGCTAATAACTTGCCTCTTCACATTTCATGGTCTCTTTCTGTACCTCAGTTTTTCATTTTGATACAATCAAAATTTTGTGTCTTTTCATGTATGGTTTGTGCACAGCCCGTTCAGCACCATAGACGGGGTGAGAGTTGCTCAGGCTTGAGCTTGGGATCTGATAGGCTCTCACAGTCATCTGTCATGTACTAGCTATACTTGGACAAGCATTTCCTCAGTTAAGCCCACTAGCTTGTCCCTTCTTCCCTCCCTCTTTTTAGTTTTTGAATTTTTGTTTATTTTCATTTCTGTGTGTATGTGTGTGGTGTGTGTCTGTGTATGAGCAAGTGCTTGTGGATGCCCACGGCCAGGAAAGGGTATTGGATCCCCTAGGGCTGGAGTTACAGGAGGCTGTGACTGCCTGAAGTGGGTGCTGGGACTTGAACTTGGGTCCTCTGTAAGAGCAACAGCATGCTTTTAAGCACGGAACCAGCTCTCCAGCCCCTTATTCTTTTTTAAAAAATATTTTATTTTTATTTTATGTGTATGCGTGTATTGCCTGCATGTACGTAAGTGCACCTGTGTCGTGCAGTGCCCACAGAGGACAGAAGTGACTGTCAGATCCCCTGGATCTGGAGTTACGGACAGTTGTTAGCTGCCAAGTGGGTGCTGGGATTTGAACCCAGGTCTTCTGCAAGAACAGCCAGTGTTCTTAACTGCTGCACTCTCTCTCTAGGCCCTCTTTTATTAAATGAAATATTAATTTATATTGTAATATGGTATTCTACCCCCAAACTTATGTACATCAGACATGATTACAACAACATCAACAGAAACAATAGTGTTCTCCAAGAAAGAAAATCTTTCTTTCTTTTCTTTTTCTTTTTTTTTTTAGTAGAAGCAGAATAAAGGCACATGCCTTTAATCCCAGCACTGGGGAGGCAGAGGCAGGTGGATCTGGTCTACATAGTGAGTTCCAGGACAGCTGGGGCTACAGGGAGACCCTATCTCAAAAAGACAAAAAAAATTATTTATTTAATAAGCACATGAGTAGAAGAAGCATTTCTTTACAGCATTAACATATTCAATAACAAATATCTCTATGTATCTGATTATTACTAGTCACAGTCGGTTACTTTCTGAGATCCACCTGAGCATATAAAATCATCGGGTAGATTTCAATGGTAATGTGTTTCACATCTACTAATTAACATGGAGCAAATTTTTATGCTTCTTCCTCAGATACAGCTCATGTTTTTGGTTGATATTTTGTGTGTATTTCATACAGAACATCCCAAACAATCTTATTCGTTTTTACCCCAACCAGACTGAGCGGATCAAGAGAACAAATGATACCAAATTCTGGCGAGGATGTGGAGAAAGAGGAACGCTCATTCACTGCTGGTGGGACTGCAAAC
>NW_008360311.1:3179832-3190174 GCF_000622305.1 Nannospalax galili
AAAACAAAAAAAACTAAAAATGAACCCACCATATGACCCAGTTATACCACTCCTTGGCATATACCCAAAGGATTCATCCTACTGTAGAGACACTCATACAACCATGTTTGTTGTTGCTCGTTTCACAATAGCTAAGAGATGGAAGCAACCTAAGTGTCCCTCAGCTGATGAGTGGTTAACAAAAATGTGGTATATTTACACAATGGAGCTCTAGTCAGCAATAAAGAAAGATGAAATAATGAAAATTTCAGGTAAATGGATGGATCTTGAGACTGTTATACTAAGTGAAGTAATACAAACTCAGAAAAATAAAAGATGTATGTCATCTGGAGAACACTTCTTTTCTGATAAAATCCTCTATTTCTTTTTTTTTTCCCATGTACTCTTTCTTCTATGTATTGTTTTACGGGGCTTTTGCCTACTTTAACATTCCCCCCTCTGAAGAGGTAACCCTAAAATATTTTAAGGATTAGATAAGCACTCCCAAATATTTCTAACATTTTGACCTTTGGAACCTGATTGCTAAACAGTCACAATGGGCTTGTTGACTGTTGTGTTCCTTCATTAAAGGAAGGCCAAGCAGGGTCATTGGACCCTCACCAGAGTATCCAGCCACTCTTCCCTCAAGTTTTCTCTGGGGTCTTTTTACCCTGACTGCCTTGCCAATTCCTACCTTCTATTCTTATCACACCATCCTCTGAAGGGGTTACCCAAATTGCGGATAGGGAATCAGGACACAGACCTCGCTGGCTTCTTCCATACTGAACAGGGACAGGGAAGGCTAGGAAGAGAAAGCATGACCCATACTGGGTAAAGGCTTTCCAGTGTGCATACCCTCAGGTCACTCATACACCTCAACAGGGTGAGTCAATTGGAGTCCCCCTTCAGTAGGTTTATCTAAAAGACTCCCAAATTGTATAACTCTTATCTCTAAGGAGCAAAGAAAGTCCTTGAATCCTGACTAGGAGATGTGAAGGAGAAGTAAAGGCAAGGGTAATTAGTATCATATGTTCTAGACAGGGAACTAGAAAAAGGTCAGAGCAGGGCAATCTTCAAATCTTCGTATGAGAGTCCATTGGGATTTCTTGACAAGGGCTTCCAAAAGCATCCCGCTATTGGGTTTTGACACTAAAACCTTTAGGGAATAAGCATTGCTTAGCATCCATAGGAAAAGAATTCTCACAACAGATGGAAAATTTATTTGTTAATGCTATTATGTCTCATAATTATTTAAAAAAAAGAAAACAAGAATGTAAAAGATGTTAAAAGGATATGGGAATGGAGCTAATTTTCCAAAATAGAAGAAATGAGAAAGCCTAAGCAAGTGATGAACGAGTGTGTACGTCTTTTATGATATATAAAGGATGAGACAAAAATAATATACACATAATCTTATAGGAAAAGAAGTCTCACAGCAGATGGAAAATGTATTTGTTAATGCTATTACGTCTCATAATTATTTATAAAAAAGGAAAATGGGAATGTAAAAGATGTAAAGGGATGTGGGAATGGAGACATTTTCCAGAACAGAAAACATGAGTAAACCTAAGCCCTTATTCTTTTCAAGAATTTTTCATTTTGTTTATGTTTTTGTTTACTTTTGTCTTTTAAAGTCTTTTGTCTTTTAAAGTCAATTCCAGAATTTCATCCAGTATATTTTGATCATAGCCACCCCCCCCAAATCCAACATCCACCCCCCTCTTCCCTACCCAACCAACTTTCTGTCATCTTTTAAAAACCCATGAGCCCAATTTGTGCTACCCATATAATTGTCCATGTGTGTGCATTTGCTGGAGCACTACCAGGGACTACAATCCCAAAGAAAAGGGACTCTCCCCCTCCTCAGCCAGGGGGTGGGGTGGGGACTTTGTGCCACCTGCCCCCTCTATGCTTGGTTTTTGTTGGGCTTGAGCATGTCTTGTACAGGTTGTCAAAAGCACTGAGTTCATAAATCCTCTGGGATTGGAGGCTGCTGCGCCTATCTGCTTTTGACAGTAGGGATGAAGAGAAAGAGTGTACCTGGGTGCCCAGCACACACTGCCCAGTGCCGCCTGGCAATACCACCAGCGTACGTGTGATCATGCCTTTAGTTTTTCTGCTCAGATGCCTTCCTAACTGCCCTGGCTTGGGAGGACACACAAGGCACACAGCACACGCTCACTGAATGTTATCTATTCTTAGGCCATCCCTTGCCAACGTGGGGTTGAACTCTTAGTGTCCTAGCCCCAGAGCAAGAGGGCACAGGTCCGCAGCTAGAATGAACCAGGCAAGGAATGGACTGTGCTCAGTCACCGGGCTCCAAGCTGACGCACAGGAATACTGTTACTGATGGCACTTTGCAAGATGACACATAACTTGGGGACTGGCACATGCTGAGGATGCTAGTTTAAGGAAGCAACGTCTGGGGCAGGGAGAGGCGCCCAGGCTGGGCAGACACCATGATGCACTTGCGTTGGGTCAAGGGTGGGAAGCTTCTGAGGTCATCTGAAACCATGTCTCAATGGCAGGGTCCTTCCTGTCCTCCGCTCAGCAATCTAAAGGAAGGGAGGTGGCAAGGAGCAGCCCTGCCCGGGTCTCAATAGGAGGAGGGTCCACGGCTTCCTGATCATTTGAGAGTTTAGGTTATCACCCATATTCTCAGCAACAGACTCCACTCTGGGGAGATTAGAGGCCCATGGAAACCATCCAGCCAGCGACTCCCACCTCTGCGCCTTTGTTTCTTAGAATGATCTAGAGCTGGAAGTGGCCTCAAGAGGTCACCTGTTTCCAGACTGTCTGTGGGTCAGTGACTTTTAAACTATCCTGTGCAGACAGCCATCACCCTGCACATCATCAACAACAGGACAACTGGCTTTTGCTGCTTTGCGGCTGACAGGAGCTCCTACTGTTGTCTGTGGTGCCGGGCTGTGGGGCTGAGCCTTCCCTTGTATGATGAACAGCGGCCAAAGGGAGGGAGGCAAGAGGCCCGGCCCTCCAACCCTGAACACTATACTTTCTTGAAGTCTGGGTTGAAGGTCCATATTTAACTTCAGTGGCCATTTCTGGATTTAATTACCTAATAGTTAACTTTACATACACATATACAATTTTGTCTGTTGAATTAAATCCAATTCCGGCAGCTCCCTTCTTCCCAGACACGTGAACAGCTCCTCAAGACTCTCTTCCCACACACATTTTGTATAATAAAGACAGCCAGGGACTCATCCAGAGCCCTTTCTCTGCCACACCATAAATCCCAGCTCTCCTCTCCTGGGTTAGTTGGGGTGCAAAGCTGGGGGAGGGGCGGGGGGAGGGATGGGTCTGAGGTTCCCAGGCTGGGCTGTAGGGAGCTGTGGCTGTTGAGAAGGGTCTGAGAGAAGCAGGTCCAGCCCCTGAGTCAGCCCCTGAGAAGCCCTTTGTCCTAAGCTTTCCAACCTGGCCTCCCCTGCTGCTTACAACCCTGTGCTCTGCTCACTGGCCACCTGAGGAGCTGACAAAGAGCAGAGAAAGGTTTGGGGGTCTCAGGCCTCTTCTTGGGGGCATCAGCCATACTAGAGGTCTGTGAGCAGATTGAGAAAACCATCCTGACACTTACCACGTAAGTGTCATAGCTTTGGGTAAGCTAGTAGCCGACGCCAGAGGCCAGTGACAGAGTCTCCAGTGGCTGTGCAGAGCTAGGGAGCAGAACTCTAATCCTGACAAGCCAGAGGGTCAACCTGGCCCAGAGGGAGATACTAGGTGGCCGAAGTTTCCACAGCCAAAATGTACCTGTGTGGCTCAGGTGCTCAACAGAGCTCTGCGGCCTCAAGAGTCATCTCTTCCGTCCCTCCCCTCACGCCAACAGGACAAACATTTCCCTTAATCTGGAGTCCAAAGTCAAGGTCCTTCTTTTAGGATCAGCTCTATCTCCTTTGTTCCCAGGTTAAATCACATGTGTCTCCATATCTGGGCATCCCATCTTGTCTCCAGCCTGCTCCCACATCATACCACCTCTAAACAGTGCTCCCCACTTCAATCACAACCAGCAAGGGCAGCGGCAGCTCTGGATACCAAGGGCCTGCAGACGTGCCAAGGTCCTCACACACCATGTGGATGTAACCCTTAGCAGTCCCCAAGATGGCTCCTCTCATTAGCCCCATTTCACAGATGCAGAAACTGAGACAGGTGAAGGGGACACACCGAGGGTCAAGGCCAGAGCGCTTGGTGAACCTCCATTTGTCCACTGCTCCCTCACTGTCGCTGGTGCCATGCTTCCTGAAACCTGCCTCTCACAAAGGCTTCTGGAGCCCATGGAGGAGGGAAGCACCTGCCCCATTTCCTAACTTTTGATCCAGCCCTCCCTGGTGGGGCGTGTTCCCCTAGGGCCTACAGAGGCCCTTCCCTCCCCCAGCCAGTTGGGGGCTTAGGGTGGCACACAACCTTTAGTATTTGCAGGAGCCAGTGGGGAAGGTGAAATCTAACACAAAATAAGCAAAGCACTTGAAAGTCAAATAAAACTGACCTTCACTTCAGCGACTCTTGGAGTCTGAAAACCACAGCTGCTGACAGAACCAGTTTGATGCACACAAACTGCCAGAGCTGAAAGACTCCCTGTGTTAGAGATGGGGAAACTGAGGTCTAGAGCAGGGCACCGATGCCTCCGGCCCTTGTAGCCAGGAATGGGCAACCTGGCCTGGAAGTCAGCTCTTTATGGCTTCAGACCAGCCTCTTCTAGGGCAGGTTGAAGGAGATACAAGTATGAGCCAAGTATAGTGGACAGCTCTTGCCACTGCCCCAGGCGGTGCTTGCTGTTTTCATTTTGCAAAGAACAAAAGTAAGGCTCAGTGATGTGCCAGACAGAATAGTCCCCGGGCTGCAGAAGGTCCCCGACTGCTGTAGTCTGCTGTCTGTCATCTCACACATGACAAACACCCACTGAGTCCAAGTTATGCCAGAAGGCTGGATGCAGAGGAAAAAGCCCATCGTCACATTCGGAATTCAGTCCAGGAGAAGGAGGTGTGTTTGGGGGAGTGTATAGGTGTATGTGAGAATATGTGTGTGTGTGATTGGCTGTGTGTGTGCCTGGGTGTATATGCCTATGCATATATGAATGTCTGTGTATATGTGGGTTGTGTGTACAGCTATATATGTATGGCTGTGCATACATATAGGTGTGCATATGTATGGGGTAAATGTGGGTATATGTGCGTGGCAGTGTATAGATGTGTATGTGTGGGGCATATATAGGTGTGTGAGAATATAGGTATCTGTGTGCATGTATTGGTATATGTAATTATGTATGTGGGAGATGTATGGCTGTGTGCGTAGTAAGGGTATGTGATGTATATATGAAGGTATGTATGTATGTGTATGCATGGCTGTGTATGTGTGTATGGGTGTATATGAATGTGTACAGATACAGGTATATGTGTCTATGGCTGTGTACATATGGATATGGATGTGTGTGTGTATGTGGGTATGTGAGAGTAGTGGTATGTGTGTGCATATGTTATATACGTGTGTGTATGTGGGTGTGCAGCAGCACAGGTATGCGTGTGTACATGCAAGCAGGTACACAGGTGGCTGGTGTAGGAAAGCACTGAGATCAGTTTCCCATATATTGTTGGAGCAACATCTGAGAGAGGACTGGCAGGGATGTGTAAGTGAGCCATGCCAGGGATGAGTGGGAAGACAGGCAGTTGGTGGATGGGGAGGGTCCCCATGCCCACTCCAGGGCCCCTGGATCCCAGAGAGGTCTCTGGCCTGTCCCAGCACTGAGAAGCAGGAAACCTTTGTCACCGCCAGGCACACAGGTGTCTGCCTGTAACGAAGCAGGTGGACATTTGGCCTTGCTTGACCCAGAGTCTCCCCACCAGAGAGCTATTTACATCAGGAACTGTTCAAGGACAGGGACACACAAGAAATTACTGGCAGAAAATCCCCACCCAGATTCTGCCCAGTGCCTCATGCTGCTCTTTCTATGGTCGATAAAGAGGCTGTGATGTGTGTGCCCTTGGAGACAGAGCTGAGGCGTGTGTCTACTGGGAAGCTGCTGGCTGTGCAGAGCCGGGGGTAGAGGGGGGTGGACCATTGTATCCTGGCTGCTGCATCCACACCCCAGTCAGGAGCATTTTCTAAAAGGCCCCTTGGCATTCACAAAGATGAAACTCCTGCAGCTGGGCCGTTTCTTCCCTGGAGGAGCCTATAAAAAGGGCCATCAATGTGTCTACTCCTGCAGACAGAATAAAAGCACCTTCCCCACCGTCCCTCAAAGGGTTAAGTGAGCCTATTCAGGCAGACACAGTTATCAGGGCCTGCACACGGGCTTCTTTCCCAGCCGCCATCCACTCCCAAATGCACTGAGGCATGCTGACATGTGATCCAGGGCTGTGGGAACTCACACGTGGGCACAATCTTATGTTGTATAGAGGCACAACGAGGAATGGCACATGGTGCTTCATGCCCAGACACAACCCTTCAAGGCCTTCCTCTCCACACAGACTCTGTGCCCATGCCATCTTCATCCTGTCTGGATCTGGTTCATAAGGCCTTCAACCCAGGCTGCCCTGCCCTTCAGCCCCTTCCACAGGTTCCAATCCCCCCTCAGCTGCAAAAGCTTGAGGAACGGCACTCCCCCCATCCCCCACAAGCCTCCCCTGATCACCCAGGCAGAGGAGCACAGCCCTTCTCCAAATACAGCTGCTTCTGCATTGAATGTGTCTGACTTGAACATTTGAACTCTTCCCCCCCTGGCTAATGTGTCAGCTGCCCAGGGCATAAGAAAGCACCGAGCTGAGTATTCCCAGGGCAGGGTTCATGTCTGGTTCATTTCAGCATCCCCAACAGAGCTGAGCAGGACACCTGCACCCAGTAGGTGCTCAATAAGTATCTTCATATGAACAGCCTTCTTACCAGGACCCATGCCAAGTGCTCACAGGTGAGGCATGAAGTCTTCTGTGGCTCTCCTCACTTGACTTTGCACAGGGATGGCCATTTGTTTGCTTTGTAGTGAGTCACGGAGCTGCATGGCACATGTGTGCAAGGAGAGGGGCTGGCTGGTGGCAGCAAAGACAAAGGCAATCAGGGAGCCAGCTTCCTTCCCAGGCACCTGCTCCCTCTGAAGGATGAGAAAGCCCACTGCAGCACCCTCAAGGGGGCAGGCCTCCTGGGAAGAGGGTCAGTCTGAGAGCAGGGACTCCCCGACATGACATTCCCGAGCAGGCTTTGTGAGGACAGGAAGGAGGAAAGCATTGGGTCCCAGGTGCTCCTATCTGCAGTACACTGAGGCTCCATGGCACCCTGTAGCGCCCTAGATCTTACACACGTGTACATATGCATGCAATCATACATACACATATGCATGATGCGCACACGCACACATAACCACACATACCCATGCACACACATGCATGCATGCACATACATGCACACATGTGCACATATGCATGCAACCATGCGGGCATGTGTGTATACACACATGTGCATATGCCTATAATTGCACATGCACATATGTACTCATGCACATGATCATATGCATGTGAATGCATACATGCATGCACACATACGTATGCATGCGTACTCATAGGCATGTACACACACACACGAGGACTCAAAAGATTTTCTTCTCCGCTCATGGAAACTGGCTGCCCAGGAATCCTGAGCCTCACAGACCATTTTCCTGCTGTGCCTGGATGTTTAATGAGACAGTAAACACCATTAGGCCTTGTGTTTACACAGTTACCATCATGAACCACTCTCCTAGTTCCTATAAACGGACCCAGTAAATCCCTGGTCACCCCAGGCTGTACGCACTTCCTTTCCTCTCACCGGGTGACTGGACTGAACCTCCAAGGGGAAAGGATTGGCTCAGCCCACCTGGCGTCCCCTCTCTCACTAAGGCACGAGTCACAAGGCTGCAGGCTGACGTGTGCCATCATTTAGACTGGACTGCCTTCTCTCTGGGAAGCTGTCCTGCGTGCAACATTCATATTTCCAAACCCCAGATGAGATGTCTCTGCTGAGTAAATCTAACATCCCAGCTGCTGGCTACCCTGTGGCTGTGACTGCCCCTTCCCAAGAGAGGTCTGGAGCAGGGAGGACAGGATGGGGATGCATTTGTACTTCAGAACCAAGATCAGGGCTAGTATAGTCCCAGGGAGGGGTGTGTCAACTGAGGACACGCCCTTTCTCACCTCGCTGTCTTACATCTAGGATGAAGGGAGGTACAAATGACTCAAAATTGAAAGGTCCAATAGATGACATTACCTTCCTTTTTTCCGGTCTTTTTTTGAGACAGGGTCTCCCTGTAGCCCCAGCTGGCCTGGAACTCACTATGTAGACCAGGCTGGCCTTGAACTCACAGAGATCTGCCTGCCTCTGCCTCCCAAGTGCTGGGATTAAAGGTGTGCACCACCACGCCTGGCTGACATTGCCTCCTTTTTAAGTCCTAAGAAGTCACGGCAGTAGATTTAAGCTCTGGCATGTGTATTAGTTACTTCTGTTGCTGTGACAAAAGCAGCTTAAAGAAGGGAGCTCTTATTTTGGCTCACAGCTCAATGGTAGCATTCATCATGGTGGGGTTGTCACGGCAGCTGGAGCAAGAGGTCACAACGCATCTGCTGCGATGATAAATTACCCCGACAACAAGAATTTGGAGGATAAAGTGTCTATCTGGCTTATAATTCCAGGTCCAACACCATGGGGAAATCAAGGCAGGAACTTCAAATGGCCAGTCACATCACATCACAGCCCGGGGCAGAGAGCAGTGAATACACCCGTGTTCATGTGCTCAGCTTCTCCGCTCATACCGCTCAGGACCCTTTGCCTGGGGAGTGGTGCTGCCCACAGTGGACTGTCTTCCCACATGCATTGATTAAATTAAGAGGGTCCCCCACAGACATGCCCACAGGCCAACCCAATGCTGGTAATCCCTCAATGAGACTCTCAGGTGCTCCTATGTGTCAAATTGACAATTAAAACCCACCATCACATGCTGGGTATGGTGGTACACTTGGGAGGCAGAGGCAGAGGCAGATGGATCTCTGAGAGAATGAGGTCAGCCTGGTCTACACAGCAAGTTCCAGTCCAGGTGGAGCTAGAGGGAGAGCCTATGTAAAAAAAAAATGAAAAAAAAAAAAAACACAAACAAACCAAAAAACCCCCTAACCATCACAGCGTTCATAGGAAACACGGGACTGCAGCTCATTTTCTCCTTTATTCATTCGAGGACTTCAACTCATGAACTGGTCATGCCTAGTTTTAGGGAAGGTCTTCCCATTTCAATTAACACAGTCTAGAAACTTCTTCACAGACATGCTTAGGTGTTTGTCTCTTAGGTGAGTCTAGATCCTGTCAGCTCTTCTGTTGATAATCAGTATTAACCATCAAAGCAGTCACTGGCCTCAAATTCCCCAATTCAATCGCGCTGCTTTGCAGGACGCTTCTCAGCCGTCTCACAGGGAGACACGCAGATGGATGAAGGAGTGGGGGGCTGCTGTGTCCCGTGGTACCCCTTGGAGATTCCTACACTGAATGCCCAACACACGAGAATGAGAGCCCTGGAAACAGGGCTGCAGATGTAAGGGACTAAGATGAGGTCCCACGGGAGTAGGCTGACCAATGGAAAAAACATCCTTATAAAAAGGGGAAATCGGGATACAGACAGACGCACACAAAGAACTGTGTGATGATGAGGCCAGAGCTCACGGTGACACAGCAGAAACCAGGCCTTGGACTGCCAAAGATCCCCAGCAGACTGGCAGGAGCCAGGAGGGAAGCTGGAGCTATTCTCCCTCACCAACAGAAGAAACCAACCACACGTACCCCTCACTTTGGACTTCCGGCCTCACCTCACAAAGGTGAGACAACATTGTTGTGTTAGTTAAGCTGCTCTGGTTGTTACAGCAAATAAGTCTGATTTAAGATCAGCCACAATGAAGCTAAGTTAGCTAAGCTCAGACAACACGCCTTATCAGTTTGAAAGCATGTATACACATTACCAGGGAGACAGAAATGGGTTGGATGCATGGGTGGATGGGCAGGTATGGAATGGGAGACTCAATTGGTTTTCAGGCACCATGGCTGGCTTCTCCCCGAGCCCAGGAGCCTTCCATATCATGCTGGGGAAAGGCTGCTGGTCTGTCTGAGTAAGTCGTAGGGAAAACATCCCACAGGAAACGGGGAGGCTGCAGGGCACAGTCACTGTAAATTAGTCCTAGTGAGCTTCCTGTGATGCACATATTATCTTTCACACAGTAAAGAGATGAAGCTATTTAGCAGAGGCTTTGGTGGGGGCGGGGGGGGGGGGGAAGCCTTTTTTTTTGCTTGACCTCAAGCATGGGTTTCCTTTTTTCCATCCACTACTTTTTAGCACCCGCCCCCCCCA
>NW_008360311.1:3190246-3192217 GCF_000622305.1 Nannospalax galili
AGCCTTTTTGTCTGCTTGACCTCAAGCATGGGTTCCCTTTGTCCCATCCACTACTTTATGGATCCTGCCCCCCCAAAACCCCATGCTTAAATCAGTGGGTTCAACAATCCCAACTCAGAGATCTGCATCGACTTAGACGGTGACATGGACATGGTATGCCTTTGCTTCTTCTGGTCCAAAGCAGCCATCTATACCAGACAGCAACCAGAGGGCAGCCAAGGATCAAGGCCTCTGCCCTCTATTCCATAACCATAACCCGCCCCCTTCCAGATGCCTGCTCTCAGCACCAGCCTCACAACGCACCCACGTTTATCCAGATTCTGTTCTGCACAGAGGTTCCCCTCAAGCTGGCTTTGGCCCTGCTTTAGAAAACTCCTTTTGTTCTGTCTTCTGCATCCCTTCAAGGACTCATGGACATCAATACCGGCCCACTCCTTCTGACCAGCCCTAATCCCTGCAAGGATGATGGAGAGGCGGCCAGTGCTATCCTTGATGCATCTGAGCTGGCTTGCACATCTAAAACCTCTGCTCACCTTTCACTAACCCTAAGGACTGCAGCTTGGGCCTCCTATTAAGATGTGCATAAACTTAAAGTCTTGGAGAACTTGGTCTGGTACCATCTTTAGACACCCAGGCCTGGGTCACCTCCATCTCCTTAAATTGTATTTCCAGTCCACAGGCCCAGCTGGGAGGATGAGCAGAAAGAAAGAGACAGAGATGGGACACTGCTTGAGACCTCACAGCAGAAGGTAAAGGACAAGGGGAGAGAGGAGGGTACGGAGAAGCGCAATTTCAGACTGCGTCTGAGCTGTGAGCCTAGAGTGCTCTCTTCTTCCTACAGAGAGCTGAATTCTTGAGGCTACGAACACCTACCTTGTGTCTGCTTTTCCCTCAGCCAGCATGGTCATCTATGCCTCCAACACAAACCAAAGGGCACGGAAGATGGCGGCAGACAGGGCTGCCACTGTCGCAGATAGCTGAGCTCCTAGCTAGACGGCAGGCTCATGGCTGCTCCTGTAACATTCACCTCAAAGGTCTATACCTTCATAATCCTGGTTAGGGTCACTGTAAGGGTTCTGAGGACTGAACATCCATATGAACAGGAATACGTATCTCAAGTCTTGGACTCTGACCTGTGATTCCCAGGCCCAGTGGCCAGGCCTCAGGGAGATAAGTAGTTACCTCTTCCCTCCCAGCCCCCAAACTTCCTGCCTCCCCTCCCACCCAGGAACTCTGGCTTATATGCAGATGACATGTGTGTCCTGTCCACCTCCTCCATGCTGGGAGATGCCATTGTGGAGGCAGATTACTTTAAACGCTGGGTTGCTAATATATCGTATTTGCCTTTAAAAAGATTTTTTTTTCTATCTTGATTTAAAAGAAGTGCTGGTTTAGGCACATAAAATGCAGCAAGACAGGCTAGCAGCAGCAAAGGAGGGCAGAGAAAATAAAAGGGAGGAACCCGACACAGCCAATGAGAGGCACAGGATTCCCACCCAGGGCCCCACACTGGCTCTGAGTCTCCAAGAGGCCAAAGCAACGGCAGCAGAATGAGCAGACAAGAGCCCCCTGCCCTGCCCTTACGTCACAGGGAGACCATCGAGAGCCCCCTGCCCTGCCCTTACGTCACAGGGAGACCATCGAGAGCCCCCTGCCCTGCCCTTACGTCACAGGGAGACCATCGAGAGCCCCCTGCCCTGCCCTTACGTCACAGGGAGACCATCGAGAGCCCCCTGCCCTGCCCTTACGTCACAGGGAGACCATCGAGAGCCCCCTGCCCTGCCCTTACGTCACAGGGAGACCATCGAGAGCCCCCTGCCCTGCCCTTACGTCACAGGGAGACCATCGAGAGCCCCCTGCCCTGCCCTTACGTCACAGGGAGACCATCGAGAGCCCCCTGCCCTGCCCTTACGTCACAGGGAGACCATCGAGAGCCCCCTGCCCTGCCCTTACGTCACAGGGAGGCAATCG
>NW_008360311.1:3192431-3231773 GCF_000622305.1 Nannospalax galili
CTGCCCTGCCCTTATGTCACAAGGAGACCATCGAGAGCCCCCTGCCCTGCCCTTATGTCACAGGGAGACCAACAAGCACATGATCACGGTCTGCTGAGGCAGTGTGGTCTGTTCTCTTCATCTGCCCATCAGCAGCCAATGAGCATACTCTAGCTGTCAGGTCCTTGGCGGACTCTGTGGGTAAATTATACATCAAGATGAAATCCCTTCCCCTGTTCTTCATGAAAACATTCAGTGGCCTTCTTAATTGTGCTCAGCTTTGTGGGGTGGTGGTGATGGTGGTGTTCTGTCTAGAGGCTGAGGGAAGGAAGGGTTCACTTGCCTTTGGTCTCACTTCTCCCAGCATGCAATGCCCAGCTCCTCATTCTCCGCCCAAGAAGGCAGCTACTCACAGCTCCACTCACTGTCTCCTCCAGGAAGCCTGCCCATGAAGTTCCACTAAATGTCCCCACAGCCCATAATAAGCACCTCCCCCAACATCTAGCACATTCTCCCTTCTGACCTCTTTGTTTCTTCCAGCCTGTCTTAGTCACCTCTGTGTTTTAGGGCAAAGCTCGGAGCATGCACATCACAGTAATTAAAGCACGCCTGCCTCCCTGTACTAAAGACAATCTATTTTCACAGAGTGTGAAATTCAGAAAACAAAAACACAGAATTTCATTTCATTTCAGACCCAGGCAGCTTTGGAGGTGCCAGGACGTTAGCACCAATCCAGCAGACCCGTGTCCTGGGACCTGGAAGGGCTTGTACACAGTCTCCTGTCACTCAGATGGCTTTACACAGCTGAGCTGTGCCCACTGATAGCTTCCTCCAACCTACAGACTACCTGCCCTGCTCCTCTGTGAGTTACTAAGGAGCCTAGGGGTATGTTGGGGAAGTCTTGCATATACTGGGCTGAGGAAGTATGCAGTGGAGCACAGTTCAGGTCCTCTGATGGCTCATGGCATGTGCTCATAGGCTGGATCACTTAATGTCTGACCCTCAGGTTCTACAATCACCAGGAAGGATCGTGATGTCTGTTTCACAGCAGCTTACAAACCATAAACATTACCAGCTAAATGGAGGTGTTTATCTTAAAATCTGGTTCAGGATGGATCCCAGTTAGTTTCTTCTTTTGTAAGTTTTGTTTTGTGTTTTTGCTTTACATTTTGCCTTGACCTACAGTTGGGGGGTCTAATCATGTGACTTTAGGCAGGTTACTTAACCCCAAACTCAATCTCCTGGTCATTGAATAAGCTGTTGAGTACTAAGTAGGATGATGCAGGCGAAGGGTTTGTTAGATCCATTGGAGGGACCAGAATATACAGAAACCCACAATTGCAATTCAGCCATCCCTCAGTCTTCCCTCAGGCAGGCAGCTCTGGCTCATGTACACTGGACACTGGACTCCACGGAGACCCATGGGGGATCCACACACCCTCCTTCCCTCAATGGGACACATCCTCATCTTTTTACCTTAACCTCATGTGCATTCCAAACTTAGCACACTGTCTGAGGAGAGTTGGCTTGAGGGATCAACCAAGGCGGTAAGAAATGAGTCCTAGTTTCCTGATTTGTGTTGTGCCTCTGCAAGGCCAAGACAGAACCCTGCCTCCCCGTTTGCCTGATGGTGTTATGGAATGTTCTGGGGTGTGGACTGCCTCCTCCGACAGAGGTCTGCTTCCCAGAGGGGTCAATTCGTCAACTCAGATCCTCCGTTAGGGACCTGTGTGGGTTCTCGGGAGAAGGGCAGTTGGCAGGGCCTGCAGAGGAGAGACTCAGGTCAAGTGTACCAAAAGGATCTGTCTCCAAGAGAGGTGGGGGGACTAGAGGTAGAACAGATCCATGGTGACTCAGTGAGTTCTGGAAATAGACCCTCCTTGCCACCATTAGTGGCAAGGACAGGCTTCCTCCCACTCTGACAGTCATGTGGCCATTTCTGGAAGAACCTACACACTGTCTGCACCAGATGACTCACCAGACACTGAGGCTGCTGCCTCCCCCCCCTCGCAGGAAGAAGCTCAATTCTCTTGTGCCCCGAGCCTTAGCAATCTTGATCAGATTTAAACAATCACAATGCTCTGATATCAACCTGAAATGTTCCCACAGGCAGCACTATTTTCTTTCTTTCTTTTTTTTTTTTTTTTTGGTCTTTTTGAGACAGGGTCTCTCTGTAGCCCCAGCTGTCCTGGAACTCACTATGTAGACCAGGCTGGTCTCCAACTCACAGAGATCCACCTGCCTCTGCCTCCTGAGTGCTGGGATTAAAGGCGTGCACCGCCATGCCAGGTAGGCAGCACTATTTTGAGAGGCTGTGGGACCTTTAAGAGATGGGGCTGGGTTTGCAGAGACCAGGCTGTTGAAGGTCACACTCCCTGGCCCCAGCTTGCTCCCTGCTTCTGCTCTGCCACAGTGTGAACAGCCGCCCCGTCCCCTCCCATTGCCATGAGCTTTTCCAGCTGTGCTGGACTCCGAAACTATGAGCAAAATTAATCTTTCCCCTCCCAAGTTGCTTCTCTCGGGTCTTCGTTGCCATCACCAGGCACAGTGATGGTGACTAATACCACACTAACATCAGAGGCGTTCGTTTGCCTTCGTTCATCTTCGCGTCACTAGTCGCTCTCACTAAAACGTACTGCTGATGGACGGGGCGGCCCGTGAAGCCCCACCCCCACCTGAGGAGCTACTGGTCAGGAGTCAGTTTTCTGCAGGGATGTGATCCCAGAGCAGCTACCTATACTCCAGTAGATGGTCCCACACCCATGCACACAGGCAGCACTAAATGGACTCAGTGAGTGTAAAGACAAAGTACATGAAGTTGGGAGGGAAAAGTGGTAGAGGGGATAAAGAAGGAACTGGAGGGGAGGGATTGAGGGTGAATTTTGTCAAAACATTATGTACATGCATGAAAGTCTCAAATAATAAGAAGAAATAAAACGTAAAATATATGGCTGGGGCTGGAGAGATGCTCAGAGGTTAGAGCACTGGATGATCTTGTAGAGGACCTAGGTTTGGTTCCCAGCACCCACATAGCAGCTAATAACCATCTGTAACTCCAGTTCCAGAGGATCCTGCACCCTCTTCTGACATCCATGGGCACTGTATGACATGGGCGTACTCACACACATGCAGGCAATACACTCATACACATAAAATAAAAAAAAAAAATTAAAAACATATATTGCCAAGATATGTTCTATTCTTTTTATATTATAAAAAATCCTTGAACTCCAGTGTACACTTTACACTTAAGGCAGCTCTAAGTCAAATGTGCAAAAGATACATGGCTGACATCAACCCTGCTGAACACTGTGTGTGACCCCAAGGCCTAGAACATGAAGAGGTAGCTAATAGGAACCTGGGGCCGGGAATTGAGTCAAAACAAGAGGTGTGAGGCTCAGTGACCTTGGCAGGTGACAATTCCCAAGATAAGCCCCAACTAAGCCACCAAATGCCTTTGCATTGTTCGAAAGCACACACAGCTTCACTGCTCAGTTTGGTAGCTATACACCACACGTAAATGACCTAAAGCAAATTTAAAAGTCATTAGCTCAGTTACATCAGACACATTCCTAGGGCTCATCTGTGACCCAGGGCCAGGGGCTACTTTCTAAAACACCATTACAGATGGTTTCATTGGACAGTGCTAGCTTGAACTTGGATCAGTCCCTGAGAAATGTGGAAGGTGGCCCTAATTTCCTGAGATGAGGTTCTAGTTTGGTTTCTCTGTTGCTGTGATAAACAACATGACCAAAAACAACAAAGAGGGAAAGGATTTACATCCAGGTAACAGTTCATCACTGAGGAAGGGCAGGGCAGGGACCTGGAGGCAAGAACTGAAGCAGAGACCTTGGACGGAAACCCATTATCCACTTGCTTAGCTACTGCCCAGTGATGGAACCTCCCACAGTAGGCTAGGCCTTCCTCTACCAATTATCAATCAAGAAAATGCCCTACAGACATGGCTTCAGGACAGTCTGATGGAAGTAATTCCTCAGTTGAGCCTCCCTCCCTCTTCCAGGTGTGTCAAGTTGTCGGACCAAGGTTAGCCATCAGAGATGGAGACTATTTGTAAGCATGGAACTGGAGGTAGAGTCTAGAAAGACAATGTTACTTTTTTGCTTAACTGGAGATGTGGAATTAGAGGCAGAATTTGCTTTGACTCTTGGAGCACATGCCTTCCTTGTAACCCTGGAAAATAACTGGTACCACCTTATAAGGTGTGTGTGGGGGGGTCCAGTGAGACAGAGTTCACTAGCCCACATGCTCCCTTAGCCCTCCTCCGGGGCTATGGACGCTGTGTTGCGTGCCCTTCCTCTCTTTCCTCCATTCTTGTTCAGTGGGCAGAAGGACTTTTACCTTCTTGGAAACAAGGGTTACACCAGTGCCTGAGGACCCTCCACACGGGCGGAACATGCAGGACTTATGGGAAGGCACACTGCAAACTGATGAGTGGGAAGAGCCCACAGGACACTTCAGCTTTACAGAAGGTGGAAAGAGCAGAAAGCATTTCAGAAAAGTAAAATTACTTCCGTCATCCAGAACTTCCAGAGACAGTGAGGAACAGATACGTGGGAAGTGAGACTTGGGAGGGAATCCAGGAGTCCTTTGCATTTTTTTGATCAAGAAGGTAGGAGAGTCAAACTCCACAGACACAGAATCTCTGCGGTAGTTAACACTGCACTGGCTGTCAACAAGCCCTCCTTGTAGGGTAAGGATGTTGGGATGGTCACTGTTAATTGTCAACTTGGCAAGTATTTAGAATCCCGAGAGGTTATCTTGACTGCTTTAACTGATGTGGGAAGACCTGCCCACCTTGGGTGGCACCTGTCCCTTGCTGGGATCCTAGATTTTTAAAATTTTTTAAATTTTCATTTTGTGTGTATGAGTGTATTGCTGCATGTGTGTAAGTGCACCTGTGTCATGCAGTGCCCACGGAGGTCACAAGAAAGCATCAGATCCCCTGGAACTGGAGTTACAGATGGTTGTTAGCTGCCATGTGGGTGCTAAGACAGATATCAAAGTAAGAAGAAATGGAGTTACTCAAGATAAAGTTCCTTTTTTAGGTAGCGATTCGAGGTCAAGTTAGCTTAGGTCTTGGAAGGAGGTAAAGGGCCCTGTGGCAAAGCCAAGGAAAAAGTCATTAGTGCAGAACTATCTGATAGGTTACCTTGAACTTGTTTACCCAAAGGACCTGTAAATAAGATAGCCCTATTGTTTTCTCAGGAGTCTCAGCCCAAAGCCACGCCAAGGCATCTCCACATGGTCTAACCTGCTCTCCTTGGTGGGGTCCCTGCCTCGGGGGACCCCTGCCTGGACAAAAGGCAACAGAGATGTCTCCTGACCAGGGACAGGAACAGCACCCCTTTCTGTACCTTCCTCATCAGCAACCTATACCAAGTCTTCTAGAGAGTCAGAGCTCGAGACCCCTGAAATAGTCACTCCTCCTCTGCAGCAAGGACTCAGTGATCCAAAGAGTGGAGGGAACTGTGAGCAAAGGAGCCCTTGGCATGAGGAAGTCATAGCCAGGAGCCCAGGTCACTGCTCCTGCTTCTATTCAGGGCTCGCACGATCGAATGTGTTCAGGGCCCCTCCGCCGGCCCAGATCTACACACACAGTAGCTGATACATGTCCCTGGTGACTGAATACTTTTAAATGTACTCCAAGAGCCCAGGTCCTGCTGCCCACCTCATCACCCTTATCATGAGCTCACCTGACCATCAGAGAGGTTTTGAAGTGTAATGGAAATCCTTAATGGCAAGAGTGCTGGCCCACAAAGGCTGCCGCCGGCTGTCTGGGTACCCAGTGCTTTGGGTTAATAACATTTTGAGATCTTATGAAATGCATTCTCTCTTGAGGTATTTGAGTTGTTTGGGGAATAATGAGATCTCAGACAGGACTCCGGGACTTAACAGGAGACTGAAGAAGTGTGTGGCTGCAGGAAGATCTACACTCTCCCTGCTCCCAGGCACAGGGCACAGAGTAACTGTCTGGGCCCCTCCTGCTTTCTCGACAGGTGTCAGGAGCTGCAGTCTGGTCTGAGCCATCTTCCCTGCAGCTCCAGCAAGGGCTCACAGGGCCAGCTTCTTCCCTACTGATTCTAAACCAACCCAGTTCTGCTGAAGGTGACCCTCTCCCCCCACACCCGGCTACTTCCCTCCACTGTCAATCAACACATCACTGAGCACTTAGTGAGCTCCCTGGCGAGTTCCAGTCCTGCTCTGTCTGTGAGCAGGCCCAGCCACCCGGCTGGAGCCTCACAAGGGACCAGAGCTTCAGGAAGCACTTTACTTCAGACCTAGCCGCCTCACCTGCCTTATGAATAGAGCAACGCTACCAGGGCACATTTCCATGGCTGGCCTGAACTCAAGGAGCAAAGGTCCTTCCTAAAGAGGGTGTCTGCAGAGAGGAAGCACACTGGTTCTTCCCTGGTCTTCCGGGGCCTCGGGGCTGTTTTGGCGGCAGCATTTGCTGCTGTGTACTCAAGCACACCCATGTGTGCATTTCTTTATCTTGTTTTGCAAGCAGGACCACCTCTCCCATTATTTTGGTTACCACAACCACCAGCTGTCCTGTTAGGCACATCACAGGAACCTTCTGAGCACCCAGAGAACAAGCAGTTTTGTGCCTCTGGGAACAGGAGACAGAGGCATGTCCGGTGATCAGTAGCACACATGAATTCTGCCCTCCATCACTCCTGCACTGCCCCACTTTGTATCCTCATCGTCCTCCTCATCCCCTGGAAATAAAATAGGCAATGTACACGGCTGCTGCTGCTCTGGCCGCCTGTGCTCCTTAGGGTCTGGTTCATTTTTAGTCCTTGCTTGGTACAATGCCTTAACTCAATGTACAGGTGGAATGGATGACTAGCCCTCTGTACAAGTTTTAAAAATATCTTAGAATTAGTCCAGGAAAACAGAGCATTTTGAATCTAAGAGCTGGAAGTTTAATTTACATCATGGTAGAGGACTGCTTCCCGGAAATTCCACTGTTGGTTGTAACCTCATCTGTGTAGATGACTCAAGCCCTTTTGGAAATGTTCCACACTTGTCTTGCCAGGGTTAATGTGCTTCCTTTTCCTGAACAGCTTCAGAGAAGACAACTTAACCTGATAAAATCAACACCCACTTACGGAAATGTAAACGGACTTCTGAAGGGCACACAACTGTAAGGGGAAAATTAATCAGTAAAGATGTTTGATCAAAGCACTTAAGTAAGCAGGGATGATCAGACTGAAACCCCAGAGGAAACCAGCCTGGACTCACCCAGAACTGGCGTCTCTCTCAGAATCTCTCCTTTTCCAAAAACAAATTAGATACTTAGCATTAAAAGAGAAACCTTACGGTTAAAGCACATATGCTACGTAGAGTAAAACTGGGCTCTTATGGTGGTTAGTACTCATTGTCATCTTTATAGGACTGAGAATCACCTAGGCGACAGACCTCTGGGCCTTTCTGTGAGGGTGTTTCTAGACTGAGCTGAAGTTGGAAGACCCACCCTGAACCCGGGTGGTCCCATGCCCTGGGCTGAAGACCTCAACTAGATACAAAGGAGAAAGTGATCCGAGCACCGGCGCTCATCTCTCTCAGCCTCATGACCGCGGGTGTGACGTGTCCAGCTCTCCCAAGCACCAACCACCATGCCTCCCTACCATACAGACTATCCTTAACTGAGGGCCAAAACACTCCCTTATGCTGCTTCTGCCAAGTATTTTGTCACAACAATGAGAAAAGTAAGACACAGCTTATCCTTTGGACATTAAAAAATGCTTGCTTGTTAGAAGGACCATGGACATCATGGTGGTCCATCAAAGCATTCAATGTTTAAAATCTTTGCTGTAGGAGCCACTGTTGTGACTGGCCCCAAGAAGCTGGATCTTCCGCATGGGTCCAAGCCTCTTCTCAGGGCTATAAGGAAGAAAAGGGGAGAGATCCATCTAGCCCACTGGAAACACTCCCTAGAAAGAACTGAGAAGGGATTCTTCCCAAATGGCCCTTCCCTTTAAAATAAAAGTTAACTGGTCACCTTGACAACCTCATCAAAGCAAAGAAAGGTCATCTAATGACAGAGTCCCGGGACCATCAGTCAGTGTGCTCAGCAAAGTGAAAAGTTAAGAGCAAAGTTTTCATTCCCTTAGTTCCTCTGGCTTTAGCATCCCAGGTCCTTTAAGCTTAAAAGACAAAAGATAATAATTCTCCAACAAACACGATAACCAGGGGCATAAAAAATAGTCAAGCGCTTGAAAGGCTAACCAAGGGACCCACGTGAGAGGAAGCTCAGCTGCGGTCTCCGGTGCCCTGATGAGACGTGCCGCCCTTGTATGCACAGTCCTGTGATCTATCCTTGGAACGAGGTGAGGGCTCCTCACTATGGACTGGCCGCAGGCTTCCCTGAGCTGTCTCTAGCTCATACTCTCTGCTGTGACTTGGGAAAGTCTGGCCGTTGTCATTCGTGGGGAAACTCAAGGTTGGGAGTCACCTGAGATCCCATCTTCAGAGGTGATCATGACAGTAGGCATCTCCTACTGAACTGACCATTTCTGATTTAATAGTCAGAAGGATGTGGGTCCAAATTGACCAGCAGGAAAATAAGACAGGGAGAGAGAAGCTAATCTTTCCAAGGTAATCCTGGTAGTGAAGTCGTCCTCACCTTTGATGTGGCCTTGAACCTCAAGTGCGAAGCCACATCCAAGCCCATTATGTCAGGATCTCTGGGAGGGCATGTTCAAAAGCTTCTAGATTATTCCAATACTCAGACCTGGCTGAGGAACACTGGGCTGGCAAGTGGCAGAGTTAAGCCTGATTCCAGGCCTTGGCTTGTTTCCCTCTGGGCTATTATCATGAAAGAATCATCTATAGATTGAAGAAAATAGTCATCAAATAGCTTTCCTGCTTGGTGAAGGAGATTGGGGTTCAAAGAAGGGGAATCCCTGTAACATAATGTTCACTTTCTTTATAAATAGGATAAGAAACAGTCTGAGAGTTAAGAATCCCAAACAGATAGCAGTCCATGGTCCTTGTGAACAAGATTTGCATATGGTCAAATTCTTTTTTAACATGAGGCGTGTGTGTGTGTGTGTGTGTGTGTGTATACACACGTGCACCTCTGTGCACATACATGGAGGCTTCAAGAGGATGTTGGGTGCCTCTCTATCACTTTCTGCCGTATTACCTTGAGATAGTGCCTCTCACTGAAGTCAGAGCTAGGCTGACAGCTGGTAAGCCCCAGCAACCCTCCCTGTCTGTGTTCCCACAGAACCGGAGTTACAGACATACACACAGCAAGCACAGCTTTTTATGAGGGTGCTGGGATCCAAACTCAGATGTTCATGCTCATGTAGCAAGTGCTTTTACCCACTGAGCCACCCTCTCCAGCCTCTCAAAATCTTTTTACAATCTGTGTTAGAGGGACGTCAGGGGGAGTTTGACCTCAGAGTCTCTGTGCAAAAGTTATCTTGATTGTGAGCTTTATGGGACCTGAAATTAACTAACAGCCATGCCTCTGGGTAGACTGCGAGGGAATTTCCAGAAAGCACTAGCTGAAGGGAGAAGACCCTCTCCCAGGTGGGTGGCCCAGATATTAAGCGCTGGCTGCTGGCCTTTGCCTCTTGCTGGTGAGTACGTCTATCCCATGGCTGTTGTGGCCGCTGCTGCCGCCACCACCCTTCTCTGACCAGCATCTCTCCTGGAAGCTTCCAGGCCTTCAGCACCAAACTGCGACTGCTGAGGCACCCAACTTCGTGGACTGAGCAACTACCATTATACTTGGTCTGTTCAGACAGATGGGTCCTGCTGCCCAATTCCACAGCATGCTCGAGTTAACAGTTCTCATTTTCTAGGGCAAAATCATCAGGACTGAAAGATCTTCCTCTGGCGGCGGGGTGAAACGGAACATCCCATCTCCCTACTTTTCCTGTCCTGAGTGAACGGTGGAGGTCAGTTTCCCCTGTTGAAACGCCTGCTTTTCTGAGGAAGGGTGCCTCCCCAGCCATGCTGGAGGAGAGCTTCAGTTTGGGAAATAGAAGTCTGGCTAATGAGAGCCATCACCCTGTCACTGTCATATGTTAACCCTCTTCTCCAGGAAGGAATGTGGCTTCTAGCTGCACTCGGGCCTCCCTGGCTAACAGTCATTCTCATGAGGCTTCTGCCCCAGTCAAATCCTGCTGCCTGTAGCCAACAGCAGCACTACACAGACAGTTTCTAGTGTCTGAACTGCTTGTGTAAGTATCTCTGAACCCTCCGTGACATACTGAACTCCATCCTCTGGGGATTGAGAGCATCCACTCAGGTTTCCAGACATCCATGCAAGACACATTCACATCCTTTCTGTGCTACTGAGACACTGGACAAAAAGATCAAATAACATGGAGCTCAGATTTAGCAGAGCTTCCTGGCTTGGAAGTGAGATACAGTGTAACCCAATGTAGCAGCCAAATGGTAGACCCACTTATGGAACACTTAGGGCATCCTGGGAGGAGGGAAGGGGATGAAGGTAAGGGAGCAGGTAGAAGGAGGAAGCTTGCATAGAGGCCTCGTTGGGGGGAGGGGGTGGGGTAAGCAGGGCAGCTATAATTATGCTGGCCTCATTGGACAGTTTCAAATGGCCCTGAAGGTCATTCCCAAATGACTTTCTGGGCCTTTCTTGTTCCCAGTCCCCTGTGTTGAATCACCACCACTACTCACAGATTCCCAGTCAGGCCTTATGTATTTGTGTTTTCACTGCTGTTGGGCCTGCGTCTGGCCAGTGATGCTCATCACTCCCTCTATCTATTGGGCTCTTCCTCAGCCTTCAAGGTCCAGCATTCTCTGTGAGGACTTCCCTACCTCTGGGAAGTCACTTGCAATGTTATAGTTACCTGTCTGCCTGTCTGGGCTGCAGGCATCTGGAGGATATGTGGTATCTTAACCATTCTCACTGTCCCAGAGTTTGGCAGAGAGAGGTATTCCATGCCTCTTTTGTACAAAGGAACAAAAATCCACCAGAATTGGGGCTAGAGGGAGGATTCTGTGGTTAAGAGCACTGGCTGCTCTTGCAGAAGACCTGGGTTTAGTTCCCAGCACCCACATGGCAGGTAACAACCATCTGCAACCTCAGCTCCAAGGGATCCAACACCCTCTTCTGGTTGCCATGGGCATTACATGCATGGGTGCACTTACATAAATGTAAGCAAAACACTCATACACATAAAATAAAAATAAAAATAATTCACAAGATTGAGTCGGCATGGGTCTCGGGCACGCTGTCACCATTGTTGCAAGTTCATACGAGCAGGTTTCTGGTGGCCTGGAAGACTCCGTTTCCCTGCGTTCATGCATCAACCTGGCTCTTACAGTCTTTCCGCTCCCTCTTCTGCAATGGTCCCTGAATTATGGGTGAGATTTAATAGAGGAGTCCTCTCCAGGGAAACACTCTACAGTCTGTTATTTACACCTTGGCCAGTTGTGGCCTCCTGTGTGCATCGCACTCTGCTGTGTGAGGAAGCATCACTGGTGAGAGCTGAGGGATGAATTAGGGTTCTCTCTACCCCCTCTTCTGCTATGTTCCATGAGCCTTAGATGTAGAGGTTCCACTGTAGATGTGTCACTTAGGTCCAGGCATCTCTTGGACACATATTCTCTGTGTGTGACCAGTTGTGGAACTCTGTAATAGGCCTTAACATATATGACAGAATGCATGGTATCTGGTGGGGAGAGGTATGGGGGTATGGATAGGGGAGGAGGGTCTAAATTTGATTAAGATCTATTATGTGAAATGCACAAAAAATTAATAAAAATACACATAAAAATTCACAAGAATGGTTTCCATATGTTCCAGTACAGAAGACAAAGTCTCCTCAGTCCAGGCTCTGGGTAGGGTGATCACAAAGGGACTCTGGTACCAGCTCCTGGTAAGCCAGCAGTCACACATGCCAAGCTTCTAAAGAAGGCTCAAGTGTAATTCTCCCAAGCACAATCACAGCAAGCAGAAACAAGCATGGAAACTTGGGAGCAACTCAACCACAAGGAACAGTTTTAGAAAGGCAGAGGATGAAGGGAACCCTACCAGCTTGTCATCTAAACACTAAGTGTCAGGGACTTTGAACAAGAGTGTAGTGGCACCCCCAGACAGGCCAGCTCCATTCTTTAGATCCCATGTGGGGAGGGCTAAGGCCAAGCTCAAGTCCATGTTACAGCAAAGATGGACATACTTTTCCATGGCCAAAGCCTAAATCCTTTAATTCAAAACAGGCACCCAAGTTTATCTTAATGACAGACACTTCAGACACACCATAGGGTGACAAAGGAAACAGGTTTTATTACATCTTCTGGTTCTGTACTGCAGTGAACTCCCAAAGTGAAAATCCGATCTAACATTTCAGGACCCTGGACAGGAGCAGGTCAGGCTCTTTTCCTCTCCTCTACTAAAGGTGCAGCCCAGGGGTGCCTCCTTAAAGAAGGTGGGGCATGGAGACACTCCCTGTACCCCTCACTGTGAGTAGAGCTGAAGCCCCAGTGAGCTCAGGGGGTGTGGGACATGTATGATGGTTGTTTTAACTGTCCACCTGACACAACTCAGAATCACTTGGGAAGAACATCTCAGTGAAGGTTATTAGAGCAGGCTGTCCTGTGGGCATGTCTGTGGGGGGACTGTCTTCACGGTTTTAATTGTTATAGGAACACCAGGCCTGGGGAAGCACATTCCGTGGTTTCTGACCCTGAACCATGTCAGGGCAGAGAAAGCTAGCTGAGCACTGAGAGTGCCTACGTTCATTTCTGTCCACTATGTGGACGTTGACTATGGATGTGATGTCCAAGCTCCTGTGGCTGTGACTTCCCACAGTGACAGACTGTAACCTAGAGCTGTGATCTAAAATAAACACTCTCTCTCATAAATTGCTTTTGTCAGGGTGTTTTATCACAGCAACAGAAATGAAATTAGGACAGCATGTGTGTCCCCGCCACTGCTCTTGGGGCTTTGAAAGGTCACCAATGCTAATGATGACCTGCGGTACATGCCTTGATGCTGTGGAAAGAGGAACAACATGAATGTCTTTTCCTGCTCTATCATGAGCTCCTCACACTGTAAAAGTCACTGTTTTGGCCATCAGGACAGAGGGAGATGTGTAAGTAAAGGAGGGAAAAGAGAAACAAGCACTTCGGTATGGAAACACTGGTTTGATCAGCAAGGCAAAGGCATCTTCCCTCTGATCTCCAAGTGAGCATCTGACAGTTCTGATGTGTACACGGAGCTCATCTGCCTCAAGGAGCCCAAGGGAGAAAGGCCCTGCTTAATAGTCACTGTCCACGGCAAAACCATGGCAAGTGTTTGCAGCCACAGCTGTGGGAGCACGAGATGTGAATCACCTAAAGGAAGCATCCAGAGCTTCTACCGTCAACTGTGTAACCAACTTTCCTTACTCTAAACGATGCAAGATCTTGTCTATCACGACACGAAGAGGTCTGGTCCATGGGAAATCCTTCGGCCAGCTTTCTCTGGAGTCCACTATCAGCTTCTGTACGAGTGTGAAGTACATTTTTCTCACACCTCCAACATTTCAGACAAGTCTGTTGTAGCAGAATTTACAGAAACAAAACACTCTGAAGCCTTCTCATAATTCCACAGGTTGTGTACCAAGAAGCCCAGTCATCTCAACTTCTCTAACGTAAGAGAGTGATCACCACTGGGAAGCAAAACTGAGCAAGGATGGAAGACGCAAACTGGCCTGGGGGCACACACCCGACACCCCAGCTACTCGGGCACACAAGCTGGCCTGGGGGCACACACCCGACACCCCAGCCACTCAGGAGGCTCAGGCAGGAGGACTGAAAGTCAGTGCCAGCATGGTTACAGAGTGAATGCAAGACCAGCCTGGACAACTTAGTAAAACCCTGTCACAAAATAAAAGGGTTGAGGATGTAGCTCAGCACTAGAATGCTTGCCTGACATGTGTGAAACCCTGGGTTTGAGGCCCAGCACTACAAAAATGAACAAATGAATGAATAAGTAAATAAATATATAGAGTAGGTCAAATGAGACTGGAGTATTGTAACCCTGTGTTCTTTGTGGTCAGCAGAAAAGGGCTGTGCCAGAATTGCACAGTACTTGTTTTAAAAAAAGTCTGCACAGTCTCTAGAAAATACCAAGTATCTCCTGGGGGCCAGCACCTGGGCCTGTTTTAAAACAAATCCTTCAAGAAGGAAAGCTGGACATGACAAGCCAGGGCCTGGGGCTCTGATGGCTCTTGTCCCCTTTTCTCAAGTTCTGGTGAGTTCTGTCTCCAAATACTATCTTGGTGCCTTTTATGACAGCCTCAGAGCCAGAGGCCATGTGGGCCCCAAGAGCGACCTTGAGAGGCCAGCACCTGAAGACTCTGCAGTGAAGGGCGGACACTGGAGGAGAGGTCAGGAAGGACAGGTGGCCCGACATGCAGGCTGATGGAGAGACGTATGTCTGAGGGGCCATGACCTAACATGACCTCAGAGTCGGCTTTCCGCTTTGCTAACTTGCAAATCATAATTTCTCCCTGGTCATTCTACATTATATAACTGAGACAGGGAGACAGACAGTGGTGACCATTGGCTCGAGGCACACGTGCAAAGACAGTTGTCATGTGTGTACACATCTACAAATTCCCCAACCCGCCGGTCATATGCACATACATACATGCATGCACATATATATACACACATACCTACACACCTAGTCACATATATGGACATATGTACTGCATACACACAAATATACACACATATACATATACACATACCTACACACCTAGGCACATATATGGACATAAATACATGCATACACACAAATATACACATATATTCATAAATACATACATACACACCTATCCATACATCTACTCCCCACACACATACACACATCCATATATCCACATACATGCACACACACATACACATATCCATATATCCACACACATGCACGCACACATACACATATCCATATAGTCACACACACATGCACATATACACATATCCATATATCTACACACATGCACATATACACACACATATCCATATATCCACACACATCCACACATACTCATACACATGCACATACACACACATACACACATACTATACACATCCAGGAACTAGCTGCCACACTTGATGTTAACTACTCAGCAGGGGAAGGCAGACGAGATGTCCTCACAAAGGAAAGAAGTTGGGACAGACAAGCTTGGGCCTAGGCTGCATGGCTCCTCGTTTTCATGGCTCTGCCCCTTCCCCTGGACACATGCAGCAAACGTGTGGCTGGAGACCAGGAGGGATGGGTCTGCTGGTCTTCTCCCACTTTATCTCTCACCTGCCCCACCTTGCCGAAGGGCCTCTACTAGGAACTTGCTTGTTCAGGACGCTGCACTCCACATGGGGTGCTGCTGCCTGAAGACTAAGAGCCAAAGCAAACTCTGCAGTAGAGGGCACAGAGCAGGGACGGACGAGGCTTGGGCAGGACGTAGCTGGGACTGCAGAGCTGGGCTTCCACGTGGGAAGAAGTGGGTTGGAAGTAGCAACTTCCCGTCAAGCCGTTCTGCAGCATGCAGGTGGAGAAAGGGGAGACTTCAGTGCACAGAGCACACTGACGAGCCAAGAAACCAAGCCATTAAAAAAAATGATTTATTTATGTTAACCACTCGTCAGTTGAGGGACACTTAGGTTGCTTCCACCTCTTAGTTATTATGAAAAGAGCAGCAACAAACATGGATGTACAAGTGTCTCTGCAATAGGATGAGTGCTTTGGGTATGTGCCAAGCAGTGGTATAACCAGGTCATATGGTGGGTTCATTTTTAGTTGAGTTCTCCACACTGCTTTCCATAGGGGTTAGGGAGGCTGGAAAGATGGCTCAGTGGTTAAGAGCACTGACTGCTCTTGCAGAGGACCTGGGTTTGATTCCCAGCACCCACATGGCGGCTAACAACTGTCGATACCTCCAGTTCCAGGGGAATCTGATGCCATCTTCTAACCTTTACAGGCATCGCATAACATGGGTGCACTTACGTACATAAAGGCAGTACACTCATACACATTAAAAAAAAAAAACCCTGACTAATTTAGTCCTGAATTGCTCTGTATATTACAACAGTAAATGAAAAGGGCGCCCCCTTTGTGTTGCAGCCATGCGGTCTTATGTAAGAAAAACATGGTCTCTTGAAAGATTTTACTTTTGCTTTACAGTGCTTTTTATTTTTACTTTTTATTTGGGGGAGGGGCATACGTACCATGGTTTGTGTATGTGGAGGTCAGAGGATAACTTGTCCTTAGAATGGTTACTAGGCTTTTTAGAAAATTAAAATTAGAGAAGGGGGCTGGAGAAATGGCTCGGCAGTTACGAGCACTCACTGCTTTTGCAGAGGACCTGAGTTTGGTTCCCGGCTCCCAGGTCAGGCAGCTCACAACCACCTGTAACTCCAGTTCCAGGGGACCCAGCACTCTCTTCTGGCCTCTGAAGATACTGCATTCAGGTATAAATACCCACATACAGATGTATACACATAATAAAACTTTTTTAATTAAGAAAAAATGTGAACATAGTTAAAAATCTTGGTATACCAAAAGACTTGGTAATGAGTCTTTTTGTAAGGAGTAATTAACGTGCTTTCTAGGTGTACTTCAAGTTTGCTTCCTATTGTTGGTCTAAACTTTGGCTAACAGAATATCGAAGAAAAACACACAATTGTTCATCCCTGTGCTTCAAAATCAAAGGGGAGTTCTCAGAAAACTATTTCAAGTTGTCTAGCATTAACCACTTACAGGTGTAGTGTCCACCCTGACACATGACTGAAGAGTCAAACACCCTGTTCTCCTGCCAGGCAAGCTCTCAGCTTGGGAGATGCACGAAAGCCCAGCAAGACGAGCAAGGACAGGCGCAACCTCGAATGCGGAACACATCTTAGAGTGATCACATGGAATGATTTGTAGCTGACTGCCATTAACAACTTCCTCACAAAATGTCTCACAGCATTTTGAAAAACTGATCTATCTTATTTGATAGCAGACGGAGTGTTTGATCTTCGGGTTGTCAGAGAAAGATGGTGGAAAACTAAGACCCCCGCCCCTGCTCTTAAAGAAGACAGTGGCCCCTCGCGATAGTACATCAGACTCTACAAATAGCTCTTGAAATGTGTACTGCAGGGTTTAATTCAACACTGAGTCACAAAGCTGAGCTCCGAGACACCAGCTTGCTTGCTTTCAGAGATCCTGGGTCCAGTGAATATCCACTGTCTATCCTGCTAGCTTCACTGTCTGACCCTGCTTGCTTCCTACCACTGTGATAAACACCATGGCCAAAAGTAACTTGAGGAGGAAAAGGGTCTCTGGCTTAGACTTAAGGTCACAGTTAATCACCGAGGGAAGTCGGGGCAAAAAACTCAGGCAGGAACTAAAGCAATAACCTTGGAGGAACGCTGCTCTCTTTGTGGCTGGCTGAGCTAACTTACACAACGTAGGGATCACCTGTGTATGACTGACACCACCCGCAGGAGACTGGCCCTTCCTACATCAATACTCAATGCAATCTGACAGACGTGGCCACAGGGCACTCTGACTGAGGCAGTTCCTTCGGCCTAGGTGACACTCTAGATTGTGTCAAGTTAACAATAAAAACTAACTCCAACACCCAAAAAGAGGTTTTATACATAGAAGCATGGGTAAAACCAGCCAGGCTTAAGAGGTCAGGTGAGAAGAGGCGTGTAGAGAGGTTCCATCTTATGTACTCTCCCCCATCACTTATTCTTGCAAAATCCTTTCTTTAAAATCATAGTTTGTGGTCCTGTTTTCTAGGGGAGCTTCTGCAAACAGCAAAATTAGAAGAGTGATTTCTGCAAAGCGCTTACGGGAGCGCCCGGCCTGATAATCCGCACGACTGAAACGTTTGCCTGCCGTGGTGAGGGTGATGTCTCAGAGTGTGCAGGACTGTTGCTGCCTCAGGCTAGCAGGAAAATTATACTCAATGTCCAAATGTTTTTCTTTCTAAATGGCTGTTGCCATAGGGTTCCAAAGGGATAAGTTCAGGGCCTAGCCCCTATGTGCCAAAAATGAGGCTTGTGTATGTCAAAAAAGAGCGCTTGGCAAGATTAAAAAGATGTGAAAATAAAAATATTTTAAAAAAGAGGAAAATGGCAAGCCCTTTGCTAGGTGAACTTGGGCATCCCCACGATTTCCCTAAAAGCTGCCCTTCTATGGTAATGAATCAGCTCCGGGCTGCTAACCCCTGTAGTCCTGCGTGTATCTAGCGATCAAAGACTAAACTTGCCCCTAGCACAGTCTGCCAGGTGTCCAACTATTATGTGGGAAAGTCAGGTGAGGGGTGCTAAGCATGGGCTGGGTGTCAGGGAGTGACTTTCAAAAACAGCAGGGGGTGAGAAATGGCGGCCAGCAGACAGGACTGCAAAGTTGTTCTCGGCCCGGCCTGCAAGGGCTGTTGGCTCTCCCCAGACCACAGCCCAGCACTCGGTCCCATGTTTCAAATGACACTAGCGATACTTCTGAACACTTAGGTTGCCAGTTCATGCGATCAAACCAAGTGACTTTTCTGCTTTTAACAGACTCAGCTTGCCTTTCAAACACCATCCGGGCAAGCACCTGGGCATATGCCTCCCTTGTTTGTCAAACATTTTCCTTATGCAAGATGAAGATTCTGTTGTTCTCAAAGCAGTTTAGAGGCTGGGAAGGTGGCTTGTCTTGGTCAAGTACTTGCCTTGAGAGCTCGAGAACCTGAGATTGAGCCGCAGAAGCCATATAAACATCTGGGCACGGTGGCATGTGCTTCCAATCCCTGCACTGTGAGGTGGAGACAGGCAGATGCTGAGACCTGCTGGGCAGCTAGCCCAGCCGAGTCGGTGAGCTCTAGGCCAATGGGAGACCCTGTCTCAAAATACAAGGTGGATGTCACCTAAGGAAGAGACACCTGAGGGTGCCTTCTGGTCTCTAGACACATGAATGTGGACACACCTGTGCTCCTACACATGTAGACACATGCGACAGCTACTCCTGGTTGCCGATTTGACCCACCTGGGTTCCTCCATCAGATTAACCTGCGGGCACGCCTGTGGGCATTTTCTAATTAATGTAAGAGGGCCCAGCATCTGCGGGTGCTGCCGGCCCTGAGCAGGTGGGCCTGAGAAGTATAAGAGGCTGAGTGAGGCAGGGGAAGCTGCAATCTACGGGCCATTTCTGCCCCGGCTTCTCTCAGTAATGAACCACAACCTGTAAACAAATTCTTTCAACCCACGTTGCTTTTGGTCAGTGTTTTATCACAGCAATAGAAAAACCAAATTAAGACAACACATTAACATACACATACACACCCTCACAAACAAGGGAGCTGAATCCTCAGAAGAGATCAGGGTTAGAGATGGGAGAATGGGGGCGGAGGTTTCAAAGCTGTCTCTGTCCTATTGTTTCCTTAAACCTTATCTCTCTAGCCCAGTGCAAATAATTTAAGAACAGAATGATGATGAGACATTTCTGGCTTTCCTGTCACTTTTCCTGACTTCCTATGACAGATTATTGCAATTATTGTGATAACGTGTACACAGCTCTTTACAGAGGTGATAATGTCATTATACTTGGAGTACGTCTTGGGTCTGACACTTGCCACAGATAAGTCAAGATGTCTGCCCTGCCTCCCCTACCCCCATGAGCGTGTAAGAGTAAAGAGCTGGGATCTGTCCTGGGGTCACATGTCTGCAGCACCTACATCTTTAACTATCACCACCCAGTCCTTCCCAGTGGCCTACCCACTCCTCTCTATCACAGCATCCTGTCTCATCACAGACAGAAGCTTCAGCGAGCTTAAGAAAGAACCTGTGCGTTCTGCAAGTCAGGAAGGAGACGTTCAAGACCAAAGTGCCAGCAGAGTCAGTGTGTAGTGAGGCCGCATAAGCACAGCCTCCACTCAGCCTGCCATAGTGGGACAGGACAGCATGTCTCTGGGGCCTCATGTACAGGGAAACTTGTGCCATTTCTGGGGGCCCAGAGTCCTCTGACCTAGTCGCCTCCCAAAGCCCCTTTGACCACCACCACCTTGGTGATTACATAAACGTTCAGATGCTTAGGCCCCCAGGGGTTCTGGCTTAGACAGTAGGTTACTCGGTGCCTCAGGCTGACAGCTCTGTGGATTGGGCCCCCCAAATTTTGCTCCTCCTTGTCAGGGGAGCCCCCCACCTCCTCCATTTTGCTTTCAGAAGAACCAGCTGACCAAATTTTTAAACAAAACAAGCCACATGGAAAATAAGCATGATGTGCCATGGCCTGCTCTTTCTTCTATGACACCTGTATAAGGATGTACCATTGGAATGCATCTGCTGTTCAGGCCACAGCATCCAAAGCAGCCTGTCCCCCTCACAGATACAGACAGGCATCTGCTGAGGCTGTGATTCTGCAGCTAACAGACTTCCAGGCACCTTCATCTCTCACCTGGGTAAATGAGTTTATATCAAAGGGTTATTGGTACCACACCCTACTCCCCAACCTTCCGTGCCTCCTGCCTGGGAATCAGAGCCTGCCCACAGGCTTGTGCTGTGAAACCTCGTCATCTCAGAGAGGTATAGAGAGACCTCACTTCTGCCACACGGGCCGGATTCCTCTCCACAGAGCCCCTCTGTGCTGCCTGCCTCTGGTGCTGGGGCCTAAATGCTTTTCCAGCCCTCACTGCGCTGCTATTTGTCTATCCTTGGTGTTAATAACTCTTCTAATAGGCTCCTTACCCCTAATAATCTGTCCCAATAACCCTCTGGAACCCTCATCTGAGACCTTTCAATCTGAAGCTATTAGAATATGTTCAGAAAGTCGAGCTGGACAGGTGTCTCAGTTGGTAAGGTGCCTGCTGTGCAAGCATGATCTGAGTTCAGATTCCCAGCACCTGCATGAAAGCTGGGTGCGATGGGTACATATCTGTAATCCCAGGGCTGGTGGCGGTAGGGAGACAAGTCCTGAATCGATGTGCTCAGGTTCAGTGAGAGACGTTGTCTCCAAGAGTAAGATAGAAACCAAGACGACACCAGACATTGACTTCTGACGTACATGTGTGCACAAACACACATGAACACACACGGGCACACCCAGAGGAACATGATCACAGAAAGAGAGCATGTATTCAGAAAATTGTGCAAAGTAGACAGAGACGCTCTGAATGAAATCCAATGTGATTGTGGAAAGCGCTCTCTCTGACTTCAGGAGAGGGAAGCAATGCTCAGGGGCACTTGGCTGTCAGCAGGGTTTACTAGAGGATTGGGGCAACCTTGGTGGCAGCTACCAAGTAGCATTATGTCTGTGTGGCCTGTGCAGAGGAAGCAGGACTTTCAGGAGCTCCAAGGAAGGCCCTCTGCGTCCAACCTTCCAGACCCAACTGTCACAGTGCCTGAAACCGTGCCATTCACAATTCATTGACTTGGTCCAAGGCTCTGATGAACACTTGTACGATCTAGATATCACTATCGTTAAAATGACATTGCTCTCATAGAGGGAGAGACACAGCAGCCATGAGCACTCACCAGGGCACACTGGAGGCTCTACCTTCCTCGGCTAAGAGAACTGAGCTAACTGATGGTCAGTGGGAGGCTGACTTTGGACTTAGGTGAAGAAGCGAAGCTGGTCTGGGAGGCTGTGAAGAGATGCTGAGTGGAAAACACAAGCACAAGGTCACCCAAGGTGGCCTGGATGGGGGCAGAGGAGGGCAAGCCTTCGTTGTTCCACCGTTCCTCCCTGTCCAGGGTCTGGTCACAAATTCTCTTTCACACATCGTTCCCAAAGAAAAAATCAATGCCTGGAGCAACTTAACTAATCTCTCTGTCACTTGTCAGGAGTCACAGTCAGTATCCCTGGGGTAGATCCCAGGGGCTCAGTCCAGGGTTCTAGTGGGCAAAGTTAGGAAACCTTGCAATCCCAGTTACAGACTTCAAAGCCCCAATCCCCATGTGAGTCCTCATTACACTGCATCTGATGCTAAGAGATTAAAGCCGATTAACCCATAAAGCAGATGAACTGGGGGAGTGTGGGGACTGGTAACAGGGAAAGATGTCCTGCAGAACCCTTAAATAGGCTCTGCCTCCTCCCCCAGCCAGTCCCAACTACTCAGACAGATCCCCCTCAGGACTGCACCAGCAACTGTCTGTTCTTTGGGGGTGACAACACTGGTTTATTGCACTCACATGACCAGGCTTGCTCATACTGAACAGGCAAGCAGGAGTCATGGACGAGGATAAATAGGATTACTTGTCTGGCACAAGTGCCCAGTTTGAACTAAAAATGCTTGTTATATTTGGAAATTGGCCAGAAAGCTTTAGCCAAAAGGAATTTCAAGCCAAAGTTATGTGTAAGTTTGGAAGTGGCCGCTGCAGCAGGACATAGAAAGGGTCAGCACCCTAAACGGCATCCTCTGAGCACCTAGGAGGGCCCCTGCCTTAGAGACAGGCACCCAGCTCCAGGAGGCCAGACCCTTGGCTCTGCAGGGGGAAGCCATGCTGTCCCATCTTACATCGAGTCTTCAAGGTCAGCCCCAGATTCCAGGTGGGGAAAAACGGACCAGATCAGCACATAGGCACTTAATCTGCGGGAATTCTTGAGAGTTCATTGAATTTTGGGCTGCCTGAGGAGCAAGAAATCCCTTAAAAAAAAAAAAAAAAGTGAGATCTACCCAGGGATTGGAGGGAAGGGGCTGGAGATGACAGATACACAGTCACAAAGGCAAGAGGCGTCAGACAAGGGGGAACAAGACAGACCAATTCCGCACTCACTCCCACCAACACATCCAGTGTGTCCCACCACGTCAGGAAATGCCAGCTCTGAAAAGCCGCCCAGCCAGCCCCAGCTTTCTTTAAATACGGTCTCAAAATCTACTCACTGAGAAAGTTCTTTTCACCCCCCACAGTCTTTAAACAAATGGACTTTTACTTTCTGACAATGGCGACTATATTTAGACTCAAAGAAACATCAGCTGTGAGATGAGATATCTGTATTCTCTTCACTCTCTGCCTGGTTCTAGCTTGTTTCTGGGTCTCTTTCCCCTCCTACCATTCCTAGACCCTCAGTCCTACACTCTTCCAGAAGAGGGGCTCTCTCGGAGAGTTGTTAGAGCTTCACCTACAAGGCTGCCCCTGCTGCCTTTCCTGGCCCTCTGTTACTGTGCTGGTTTGACTGAGGATGTCCCCCACAGGTGCCAAGTATTTAGACATTTCGCCCCCAGTTGTGGCACTGTTTTAAGAGGTCTTAGGTGTGGCCATGCTGGAGGAAGCACGTCACTGGGGCGGGCTTAAGAACTCTCTAAGCCCACCGCCAAGTCACTTCAAGAGATCAAGGTGCCTGCCTTTCCTCTGTTCCAGCTTCATTCTGTTGCTGTGATAATGACCAGAAGCAACTTGGGAAGGAAAGGGTTTTATTTGGTTTACACGTCTAGCTCACAAGCCATCATTGAATGAAGTCAAGCAGAAACGAGGGAGGAATGCTACTTACTAGCTCTCTCTGCACCTCCCACAGTGGGCTGGGCCCTCCCATATCAGTCATCGACCAAGACAATCTCTCACCAACTTGATGACATCTGAGCTGGGCAATTCCTTCAGACTCCTTCAGACTCGCTAGGCTTGAGAGCTGAAGCCACTCTTTTATGAAGGACACCCTCGTAAAAGCCAGGTCTAAAAGGACCAGCTTCCGCCTGCTCAGGTATGGACTCCTTTAGTCCATCACAGACTCCAATAAGCTTGGATTCTTCAAACGACTGGGGTGCGGGGGGGTGGGGGTGTTGACCGAGCACAGAGGCGTTCAGCATCTTGCCACCACAGGTTACGGGACTGTGAAGACAGAAAAACAAGTCCTGCAAACTTCCTCTTCATTTTGGCTTCTGTTAACATGGATGCAGTGATGGAATTCATTCAGTAAACTCAAGTGCGCTGGTAAACATCTCACATACATGGTACTCTGGTAAACATTTCACACGCATGGTACAAAATGTCCCCAAAGACAAGAGGACAAGAGGAGGGCAGGAAGACGCAGCAAACGAGCTCATCTTCAGCAGTCCTGTCCCTCAGTCCCTCTTCCTGTGCAGATGGGGGAAGCAAATGGGAGGCAATGAGGGCAACGACACAGTAGTTGTGACTGACGGGTTAGCAGAAGTCAGACCTGACCCTTACCCAGGCCATCTTCCTTACAGGGAGCCTTTCGGAAGTAAGGTCTCTCTACGCTGCCTCGAGCCATTCTACTTTCGCTCTCCAAGCAGCTGGGAGGACAGCGTACACCCCAGCACCTTTCCTTTCTGGGACTCTTGATCTCTAGCTGCACCTCAGCAAGGTCTCCCTATCCAATGCTGCAGAGCCACAGCCATGAGGAGGGAGACACTGGGGTGAATAGGAGGCCCTCGCAGAAAACCCTGGGCCACAGAATGTGCATCTCTGCCCTGCTTTAGGTACCAAGTGCTAACAGTTAACAGGCTTCTGCATCACAGGCGCCCAGACAGTGTTTAGCCTCTGCAGGGAAAGCTCTCCATTGTTTAACTTGATGAGGGGTGGGTGAATGTTTGCATAAGATCTGTGTTGGGAGGTGGAGGCGCTCTACTGAAGACAGCAGAGGACAGAATTCCTGGCAGGAAAATCTTGCTTAATTTTCCCGAAACAAATTGATTAGAGAGAGCGTGTTATCGGGACTCCTGGAAGGCAGGCAGCTGGGGGGAGCTGCCAGGGATGAGTCCAGAAGCCACCTGCTGGAGCAGAGAACAAAGGTGCCAGCTCAGGCAGAGGCCGTCTCCAAGGCACGAAGGTGGGTCATGGAAAGTCCAAGAAAACAAAAACCAGGAGCAAAAGGACACAGGACCGGTCGCCATGGGTTCTGGAGGAATTATTTTACTTCTGGGTATTTGGCTGTAACAAATTCTACTGTATTTCTGGGAATTTGGTTGGAATCAATCTCGGCAAAGGAAAGCATTTGTTCAAGGTGACCTTGGGCCAAAGATTGATTTACCATGAAAGGGCTCCCACTGTTCCTTCACAATCCAGGCTCTGGTCCGCATGGTTTTCTCTGCAAGTCATCAGGGTGGCTGCATTGGGGTGCATGTGACAGGATGAAGTGTATGTGAGACGATGTGGTACTCCTTATTGGTGCTTCAGAGGCCACAATGGCCTCTGGGCTGCAGGTGCTGGCACAGAGACCAGGTATCTCTGCATCTCCCTGGGGCTGGACGCATGGTGGTGCCGGTTGGATGAGGCTGAACTCATGTGGTGTGGGTCCGACCTGGCCAATTCAGACACTTCTCAGTAAAACTTCATAAATTGCAAAATGTGCTGATTATGTCCAGAAGGCCTGGATCCCCCAGCAGTTTGTTTTTGGACAAAGCTGGCCAATTCAGACACTTCTCAGTAAAACTTCATAAATTGCAAAATGCGCTGATTATGTCCAGAAGGCCTGGATCCCCCAGCAGTTTGTTTTTGGACAAAAGCTCAAAGAAAAACTGTTGGAAAGGAGTGGGTTCAACAGGCTGCTGGGGCCCAGCACAGAGCAGGAGAATGAACAGTGACCCCAAGAGATGCTGACGGCTCAGTTCACAACGTGTATGTGTGTGCACATGTGTGTACATGTATGTGTGTCTATGTTGATGTGTGTGCATGCACACCATACTTAGGTGTGGGAATACTAGAAAAAGGTTTCAAAGCATAGTCCCCTGCATTATTTATAATTTCAGAGAACGCATCGCAGCAGGAAGGGCGACAAAGAACGAAGGTAAAGAGGAGAGCACCAGAGAGAAACTAGGAGGCGGGAAGCGGGGTCCTCTGTAAACAGACTGCTCTGCAAAAGGGGTGAGGGGGGAGCTCTGGACCAAAGCAGGGGCTGTGGGGGTAGGAAGGGAGGGAAGAAGGAGCAGAGGGGAGGGCAAGGCCGGCCCAGGTTCTTGGTCTCTTTCCAATGTTCAGAGGCTGCTGAGCAAACACTCAAGGTTGGTCAGAGTGGCCTGGGACAGGCTCTAGGGAAAACTCAGGGTCAAAGCAGAGCAGCTTTCCCAGGAGGCCAGGTGGCCTCTCCGAAGCTCTGGGACAGGTCCTCAGTCCAGCCTTCCATTCAAGGGGACAGAAGTAGTCCTAGCAATCACACGGCCTGATTAGCCCAGGATACTGGGACTTTCTACTGTCCTGCATAGGCCTGGCACCCTGGGGGAGCTGACCACAGCCAGAGCACCCAAGGAAGCCAGGCTGCCTATACGGGGGTGTGGAATCAGAATGTCCCACCGCGACCCTGCTTCTGGATCTGCAGACGGGAGCAGAGTGAATGAGGCCTCTGGCCTGCCCATCAAGGGCACTCGACTATGGTGGTAGGATCTTCAATCCCCGCTCCGCCCCCCACCTGCCGTGTTCTCCAGCTGATGGCTCTGCTGGGAAGTGGTGGAGTCTTCGGGAGGTGGGGCCTAGTGGGAGGAGGTAGGGCACCAGGTGCATGCACTCAAAGGAGCCATAGGCCCAGGTGAGTCCCCACAGCTGTGTGGCTTTCCCCTGCTCCAGGTTCCCACGGTGATGTGCTGCCTCACATGGATCCAAACAGAGGGCACTGTGCTACCTCCACCTAAAGCATGCATGAAATCAATTTCTCCCACATCCAGGTTGATTTATCTCCCATTTTACCACAGCATAGAAACCAACAGGCACATCCACTGTTTAAATACTTGATCAGCCATAAGTCACTGTTGACCACTGCAGACTCTAAAGCAGGACAAGCATCGCAGTTGGAAGTGTCCGTCTCTGTGTTACGACCATGATCAGAGTCATTCCAACACTCCGGCGTGACCCTCTGAGGCCACTCTGTACTCTAGGCACCTAGCTGGCTCAGCATAGGACCCTTCCTTCTTGCCACAGTCAAGGCTGTGCCAAACTCCACTTGCCAGGGGCTGGGGGCTTCCACTCTGTGGGAGTGGGTGGTCCATGGCTCAGGGGCCAGACGGCTGGCTGCCCCAGATTCTCCTATAAAGAGCCAACATCCCAGATCTAGTCCTCCATACCAGCCTTTCTACAGCCAGCCTTTCCACAGCCTCTACTAGCCAACTGCCTTCTCACTTGCTCTATAACGAGTAGGGATGGGCAGTGGAGGGGTGTCTTCTGCTAGAGTCCAGACCTAGAATGTCGTGTCTGCAGCACCTGGATAATGAGAGGGTGCACAGAACCACATCTCCCTCCAGATGGACCCTCAGTCAGGGTGGGCTATTTTGCAACTTGTCCCAAGCAAAGGCTCTCAAGACCGAGCAGGCATCAGCGTAGCCTGCAGCTCCCGCAAAAGCACAGGCTTCTGGGCCTCGCCCTGACCCCAAGGATTCTAATTCAGGAGGCCTAGGACGGATCCCAGAATTTGCCGTTTTAACCAGGGATCACACATGGAGACCCAAGCCCAGGAGCTGAGAAGCAAAGGCCAGGCCTGCCCAAGACACTAGGACAACGGATCAATTTGGGGGATATATCAGGGCAACACTGCTCTGAGCATATGCAAATTCTTTAAATGTTTGTGTACTGTGAATGGAGAGAGTAAGGTGCAGTGAGTTCCAGGATGCAGGACTACCTTAGGTGAGCAGGAGGAGGACCGCAGATGGAATTGGCTCAGACTGCATCCCAGCCCTGAGGCTTTTCTAGAATAGTGAGGATTTAAATCTGCTGGATTGTTGTAGCCGAATGTTCTAGTATTTTAGCATCCCAAACTATTTCTAAATGGTCTCTTGCTTCTGAAAGCAGTTGAGAAGATCTTTGACCATCTATAACAATTAAGAACCGATGGTCTCCAGACCTGAAAGCTGTCAGTCTGTCTGAGATAATGAGATGTAAGACAGAGGTCACATGCTAACAAGGGTCACCACATCTTCATTCTGGAAAACAAAGCCAGAACTCCACTGGAATTTCCCATCCATAACCACCCTGCCCTCCCAGCAGAGCTGGGCTGCCTGGCCTCTGTCAGCTGTATCCTCTTCTCTAGTTCTACAAGGATTTTCAAAGGCAGCCTTGGGGACAGAGGCAGGAATCAGGAGGAAGGCCACGGTGACCGTGAGGCCAGCAGGCTTCTTAGTGGAGGGCATCCAGCCCTGTGGCAGAGTGGTGGCAGATGAACAGGGAAAGAGGCCCAGAAGAGCCTCGTTCTGGGAGAACTGGGGCCACCATACAAAAGAAGGTGGTGTGTCAGTTTCCCACAAAACAATGTCCTAGAATCTAAGTGGTGCTATTAAAGGTGAACATGGTGCAGGGACCATGGCCTTTGGGGCTGCCATGGTGCCCAGCTCCAGGAGCTCCGCCCTCTGTTCCCCCTCCTCATTCAATACAAATGGAACCTGCTGGGCTGACCACATGCCTTGTCCCACTCTGCTCTGAGGCAAGGCCCAGGATACTTTCCACTCAGGCAGATTTTAACAGCATGTGACACCCCCCCACCTCCTTCATGATCTTACATGAGCTTCCTCACAACCGTACAGTGAAGTGGAAACACGCCCCCTCCTGTTTCAGATGAGGAAACTCAGGCTCCAGTTTGCTCAGGGTCAATGATAAAATGATACTAAGATATGAGCCTGGGGCTGGAAAGATGATCCAACAGTTAAGAGCAATGGCTACTCTTGAGGAGGCCCCAGGTTCAGGTCCCAGCACCCACATGGTGGCTAACAACCATCTGGAACCCCAGTTCCAGTTCCAGGGTATCTGATGCCCTCTTCTGGCCTCCACAGGCATTTCATGCATGTGGTGCATTTTCACACATACAGGGATACACATAAAAAATAGAAATAAAAAATTTAGAAGACATAAACCTTGGTGTTGTGTGCAGCCCTCTTTTGAACTGTCCATGATCCTTTTGGAGAAGCAATGTGGGGGAAGGCAGTTCGGGGCTGAGCTACAAGTAGAAAATGTTGACTTTTTTAGCTGTGAAGAACTGCCAAGCTGATTTTATGAAGATGGGCCTACACACTGCATGGAATTCTACAGCTTCCTCCCGGATGGTACTGAGCTTGGAGAGCCATGGGAAGGTGTGAGGGGAGCCGGCTATGCGCCCTGGGCTGCTCTGTGCAGTCACTCCATAGCTGGTTAGGGCTCAGAGCCTCAGGAGAGGTTCTGTACCTCCTGGAGCTTTTCTTTCATTCCACTTTCAGAGCTTGGAATCAAGAAAAGGGCACTTACAGCAAAGTATTTTAAATCTGTGTCTGTGGGTCTGTGTTCAGGTCGCAAATGACAGGGCTGGCATACACCACTGTGTTTCCTGGGGATCGAATGAGCAGGTTGGTAAACGGCAAAGACCTTGAGAGAAGATCACGCAGACACACAGCTCAGCTCGATCCCCCACATGAAAGTACTCTCTCTACCAAATGCCAGCCTATCCTGTCTTTTAGAAAGGAAACCTCTTAAAGGGACCACTGCTGCCCTTAATTTGTTGTGACATGCATGAACATAAAAGCACATAACAGTACTCTATCTCGTTCTGTAGTAGTATTTAATAGCTCAGAATTCTACCAGTTCTAATCGAGCTATTCCACCAACCACTTTATATTGTGAAATGAGGCCTGTCTGTCATTGTGAGGAATCATGCAGTCGCCCAACTGCACCCAGGAGCTGTAAAAACCACACACATGCCATTTGACTGCTAGGCAGCAGCGTACTGGAGCCCACAGGGTGGGAAGAGCTGGTTCAGACCTCACAGCCTGTGCCTTGGCCTCTGCTCCTGTGTGGTTCTATTTTCACTATGGAGGGAGACACAGCTTGGGGGGGGCGTGAAGCTAAGTCTTAGGGTATCCTGTGGGAATCACAGAAAGTCAACAGGACCCAGCTTGCCACGTGCTCCTCTGTCCCAGCCACCTGCAGAGAGGGCTGGTGGGAGTGCAGAGGTCATTTCTGGGCTCTCTTAGTACTCAGAGCTGCCATCAAAAGCAAACTGCACACTCCATATCCAGCTGGACTCGGAAAGAAACCTTTGATTAATGGAGCATTTACTGAATAATTATGTTCCCAAATTATAATCCCAACCCTCCAAATTTTGGAGACAATGCCACACCCAACACAAGGCTGCATACTGGGGAGAAACATTCCTTGAGGACAATAATTGAAAAAAAAAACCCATCTAAGAGAGAATGTTGAGAGTTGAATAATCCAAATTAACAACTTTGCCCAAGCACGCCACTCCCTGGAGATGCCAGGCCGAGGCAAACTGGCTAGGCCCTCCCCCAAAAGAGACCCTGCCCCTGGTAACAAAGCCTCCACTGGCTCACTGAGGACTGGACTTGGCATTGTGGCCACCAGCTCATTGTCTCTGGCTGGGCTGTCTGGAAAGATGATCACTGAAGATTCCTGGATTAGCTTACTTGAGCCACTTTGGGCTTTATTCAGAGCCTCAGGCCCAGATTCTTCTCCCTGACCAGACCCTACCTGTCCTAACTGCTCCCAGCCCCAGGCTCAAGCCCCCTCCTGCTTCCGGTTCATGGACTCCCCCGTCTCTGCACACTGGCTGGGCTCTAGCTTCCAGCCTTTGCTCCTTGCTCTGCCCCAGTTTAAGTCTCCCGTTGTCTGTCCAAGTGCAGCAGCCAGGCCTGGCCTGCCCATGGAGGCTCAGCCCTTGACACCCTGTGGTCTCACCTGACTGAAATGCCACTTAGGGTTCTTACCAGGTCCACCCAGCCCCTCATAAGACTCCAAACAGGACAAGGCTTCAGTTCCCCCAGCTTCATGGGAACATTCTCCTGGCCACCTCAGAGCCCAGGGAACATGCCACCTGCGTGTAGAAAGGCAGACAGAATACAGAGTACCCGGACAGAGTCTCCACCAGACCGATGCCTAAGAGGGGCTAATGGCAGACAGATTCTCACTAGAGGGAGAGAGAACACCTTGGGCTGGAACAGAACAGGAAGGCACGAAGTACTGGCAGTTCCCAGAGAGCACCAGCAAAGCGGGTCCACGTAACACTCAGGGCCTCCGTGGCAGGGTGGGAAAGGGCTTCCCCATCACCAGACCCCGCAGCTACCTTCCTGCCTGCAGCTTCTGAGAGATCATCTTGCTTCCTCCATCTGAGCCCCGGGTAAAAACAATGCGAGTGTGTTCCACTCAGTGGGGGCACCCTCAACCCTCCAGACATCGCACATCTGGGCTCCTGCCCCATGGAGAAGAGCAGCGGGCTCCTAGGTCCAAGCCCAGCGAGGTACTGTCTCCCCGCCAGCCTTTCCTTTGGATGAGTCAAGTGTTGCTGCCACGCAGTGAGCTCTGCAAAGACCTGTTCTAACTAGCAGTGTAGCACCCTTGAGCACCGGTTAGAAACACAGAATGTTGGTGCCTCCCTGGCTGTGTGGACGGGAATGTTGTCAAGGCCCTGCACGAGGACATCCGGGGCTGCTCTTACAGGCACACAGGTGATGGCTGGGCTAATAGAAAGGATGTCTGAAGGGGGTGCAAGCTCTGGTTTTGGCATGCATTCTCACATACCACATTTCATTTTCCTGGGCCTCAGGTTCCCCACATGAAAAAATAGGGTACTAATAGTAATACCAGAGAAAGTAAAAGTGTCTTGTCCAAAAGAAGGAGTACAGGCATCAAATTCCAGCATGTGTGCACATACAGTGACATGCACACATTTTAGTGTTTTAAGTCAGAAAGGTCACCCAGTCCATAGCTTCGGCAGACTCAGTTACATTTAAAGCATTCAACAAGTAAGTCCTGACAAGTTTGTCTTGAGCACAGAGGGTAAAATTAGACACAGTTTTGGCTCTGGCAGAAACCGGGCCCAGACAAGGCTTAGGAATTTAACCTTCCTCCAAAATCTTTAGTTTTGTATCACAGGAAAGGAATCATGGTCTTCCAATTGTACTTTAAAATCTGTTCAGCTGTAGGTGGGACCTTATTTTGGCTGAGCTAGGATGGGATTACAGCAGAATCAAGGGATAAGACAGCAACAGCAAGTCAAGCAAGGACAGGTGTGGGGAAAGTCAACTCAAGGCGGAGTTCAGCGGCATCTTCCAAGGCCGTCTTGCTATGACGATCGTGTGTTCAGCTGTTCGGAGAAAACGGGATGGGAGTATACCCATGGGATTCAAAGCTGGTGAAAATATGAGGCCTATTTAACGTTCCCATCTTATAATGAACAAAACTTAGGGTTAGAACTTGCTCCAGTAGCACACTCTGGTAGACCTAGTCTAGCCACCTGGTCCAGAGCAACAGGTGCTGAGCATAAGAGCGCTCAACCACAGAGCTGGTGCTTGAAGGCCGGACTGGATTTTGACAGGAGGAGGTCGGTGGAGTGAGAAAGTTTACAAAGAAGTGAACCCGCCACAGCAGGCTCTGTAACTGTCATAGCTCAGAGGAGCTGGGAAATGAAGATGGACTCCAGTCAACAACAGATTGTTCCCGCCTGAAGAGCAGGGAAGTCTGTGGCCCCTGGCCATATTGTTGCCCCTACCAACAGGAGGCTGTTGGGACTCGATAGTTCAAGCCCAGTTTGTGGATTCTAAGGCTCTCTGTGCTCTGTAAATTCTCTCTCAACGAGGTGATTCATCCTGTTACCAGGTAGACATTGTTCATGAGAAGTTCAAGGAAAATGGTATTTTACTCTGAGAGCCAAAGAAATTAGTCATTACCCAAATAGGCAGACCTTCTTCCAAGGACCAGTGACAGGAGAAACGCAGCTAACACAAGAATATTCTTTGCAAGAATGAGACAGAGGGGAGGGAAAGGAGGAGAAGGGATAAAGAGAGGAGGAGGAGAAGGGATAAAGAGAGGAAGAGGAGTGGAGAGGGGAGAGGTGGGTGGTGGATTATACTGTGTGCCCCCCAAGGGTATGTTTGGGCCCTAAATCTTAACACCTACGCATGGGATCTTATTTAGAAATAAGGTTTTTGCAGATGCAATTACAAGAGAAAATCATCCTGGATTTAGGGTGGGCCCTGAGTCCAAAGATGGATATCCTTAAAAGAGATTTGTCACACAGATACAGGGGTTAAGGGCATGTGAACACAGAGACAGAGGCTGGAGCCAGGCTGCCCTAAGCCAGTTGACAGCCAGGGTCCACCAGAGCCTGGGAGGATCCTCCTCTGAAGCTCCCAGGAGAAATGTGACCCAGTCAACACTTAGATTCCCAACCTCTGGCCTCCGGAGCAGAGATGGACGTTTTCTGCTGTTTAACGTCTATGGCAGTCTTCTGTAACAATCCCCTGTCTGACTATATGCAGGGACCAGGGTAGCAGAGGACCACTTTCTAGAAACTTCCTATATGATTTCCCTTGATCGGCTTCAGACCCCCACAAAAAATAGAAGGAACACACAGGAAAGTGGAAACTGGGCAAACACGTGATGTCAGGATGCCACTGACAGCCCAGAGGCCAGGCTGCTTCACGGACTGCCCTCCGTGTCAGTAGAAGAGGGAAACAGGCTCTGCCCTGGACACTTGCTCTTGGATCCTGGGGCCCAGGTGTTCAGACACATGACTCCCTGCTCGTTCCACTGTAGAACGTCTCTTGTTGCCTCATTCATAGTTCTTGCCATAGTAAACTCCGTGAGGTTGTAGACATGAAGTTATTTTTAAACATCACGAAAGATCCCTGGCATAAGAGGCCTTGTCCCCCAAGTACCTCACGAACCCTGTTTCTAGTCTTCTCACTAACCTCCACCCCATGCCTGGTTCACTCTAAGTATTAAGGACTTCGTTACAAAAGCCAGCGGACCTGGTATTTTGCATGATTTTAGGCTTTATAGATACCAAGCCAATCTTTATTTCTACCCAAAAAAAGACAGAAGTTTCAATGGTCAAGACCAACTGACCCCATAATACTAAAGCCTGGCAGAGGAGGGAGATATTTTGGGGAACTGGAGGCAAAGGGGTTGGAGGGATTTTCCACCCTTTTCTCCCCTGGTATGCCCTAGTACAGCTTTTAGGATGACTCACTGATAAGAAAACATAGACTCATAGTCTCTCTGTGTCTGTCTCTCTGTCTGTCTGTCTCTCTGTTGGGGGGTTTCACACACATACCCAGCAACAGCAGCTGTAGCACTGCTTATAGACAGGTCAGTAAACCAGGGTAGCAAGCAACCTTCAAGCCATGGATGCCAGAGGGGCGTGCACACACAGGGGCAGACAGTAGGCTCTGCAGAAGGAGACAATGATAGCCGAAGCCCACGTGCAACAGTGGGGCGGCTGCTTAGGCCCTAGTCCATCCTGTGACCGCTTGTACCCAGAGCAGCCATCCACAGTGGTAGAGGGGCAGGAGGAAACCAGAACACAGGGGAGCTGCCCTGCTCCTGGGCACAGGCAGCAGCTCTGCTGGAGAGTTTGCTGGGCTGGTGGAGAGACTGCTGATGGATTCCGAGTTCTGCTGCTCATGACCACAGATAATTAAGCCCTGCCTCCAGCGCTAGTCAACAGGCTTAGAGCTAAACACATTCCTATTCAGGTTCCAACCTGAGAGAAATGTCAGAGAGGAATTAGGAAGTACTTAACACAAAGCCCTGGATGAAGGTGCTGGCAGCTCTCCAGTGGCCTCAGCCTGCAGATCAACAGCCGAGCCAGCCTGCTCCTCTGCCCAGGAGGAAGGAGGATCAGGAAAAGTGGATTTGGCATGCAAGCCCTCCTTGTAGCCCAGCTCATAGTCTGGGGATTGCAAAGGCGTCTGGGTCCCTGAGCAAGACGTTAGGCTGTGCACAGCAAGCTCTAGCTTCTTCTCTTTGATAAACAGTATCTGCAAAACCCACTCATGCTCCTGAAATTCTCCCATTATGGGTATCTTGGCTTTTATTTCTCAAGGGTCCCTTTTTCCCCTTAGCCCAACCCTGTGTTCTGAGGAAGAAAGTGTCTTCTCCTCACAGAAAATGATGTGAGCCAGGTGAGAACCAGCTGAGAGGAGTGGCCCATGCTGCATACAACCATCTCACAACTCGCAGGGAAGGAGGCTGCCATGACGGGGCTGCTGGCTGTGACTTAGCACCAGTACTCATTGTCTGGAGGTTTTACAGCTTCTACCTCTGACCTCGACCATTGCCTTGGGGCTCACCCCACCCTGGAGAAGCCCCTCTTCCTGCTTCTCCTGATGGGAACCTGAGATTTCACTTCCTCCAGGCAGGTCCAGAGGTCTAACAGCACTAAGGTGAGATACCACATCTCACCAGTAGGAGGTATCAGGTGTATGGCACGCTCTGGCCTGCAGAGCATGGGGTTTTAAATGTGTTATGACATAAGCAAGTATCCATCCTCCTTGAAACAAAACAAAACACCCATACTCTATGAATCCGAGGTTATCTTCCTGTCTGGTTGCAGCATTTGCAGGAAGTGTCCTGGGTAATACATCTGAGCGCAAAAGCGGTCTGTAAGCTGTCCCTAAGGGTAAGGCACAATCCTCCACCAGCTGCCTGAAGCAAGGGGCTTTTTAAAAATTAAACCTGTTATGGAAATATGCTGGCTCTTGCTACTACTCCTGCTCAGGGACAGTTATATGGATGTAAAAGTCTGGAAGGGAAAGGTTTGGGGAGCTGCTGGGTCCCTGGAATGCTGTCATGTGCTGTGGGAATTAGGAAGGAGGACAGGGCCAGATCACTCAGCCCATGGGAATATCATTTCCCACATGCTGCTGCATTTGTTCTCCAGGGAAAAGGGCTAATCCTAGAGGCTGCCCTACCTTGAAAGTCTGAGGCGGTTCCCACTGGCATCTTGGATAATTTCTCCTCAGATAAGGCAGGTAGGGACGGATCTAGAAACACCCGGCGCGGGGGCGCGGGGGGGGGGGGGACCACTCACCTGGAGGTTTCCCTCCTTAGGCTTTCCTGTTGGATTCTTATTAATCAGCAAATCAAGTTCACTATTCTCAACTCAGCCCACCCAGACACCGTTGTCCCTCATCATAGCCACTCAAGCAGCCATTGGTGTGCCTGTCCACCATGAGGCAGCCTCCACGAGGCACAGGGTACTCAGAAGGGTCCATATTTCTCTCCAGGCAGGTAAATTCCTGACTCTCCATCAACACCCCAGATAAAGCTTACCTAACCACTCCTAGGGCCGGGAAAGACCTCTGACCACAGCATCACAGTCTCCTAATTCAAAGGCCTGCCCTGGCTAGGCTCTGGGCCTCTGCCCAGCTGCAAATCACCACGTAAGCTGGCCATTTGGCTGTGAGCTGTCAGTCCTTGGTCCTCTCATGATGGAGAGAAGCAAATTACAGCACAGAGTATTCCTGCCACAGGAGGCGTCTATGCCAGGGCAACAGAGCTGAGCCACAGGCTGAAGAGAAACACATCTGGAGGACCACACAGCCTCATTACTGATGTTCCACTGTTGGGTGATGTGAACGCAGCCTCATCCCTGGCCCCCATCTCTCAGCAAGCAGCAAACCCTTCAATGTCATCAACCATCCACAAGCCCTGGAGCACCTGCACCATGCCAGGATGTACTTGGGTGCTATCCAAGGACCTGCTGCTTTCACAGAGCCTCACAGGAGATAGGTAGGTACTGAGGGCCTGCAGGCCAGCACTGCCCAGAGCTGCTGCCCTGAGATCAGAGACCTGGGGGCACTACGTATGAGAGGCCCAGCACAGATGAAAGAGTATAGCCTCGATCACTGCCAGAAAGGTTCACGCTCCAACTCATTAGCTTCTCAGCTCAGAGGAAGATTATTTAACCTCCTGGAGCCTCCATGTCTTTAGTATCTAAAAACAGTATCTTATGCATACTTGGCAACTCCAACTCATTAGCTTCTCAGCTCAGAGGAAGATTATTTAACCGGAGCCTCCATGTCTTTAGTATCTAAAAACAGTATCTTATGCATACTTGGCATATTCTTGGCAGAGATGACAAATGATGGTTATTATTTTTTTCTGCTGAGAGTCCTTTATAGCCATCACCTGGGGGACAGAAAAAAGTCAAAGGATATTATAGGACACAGGCTAAAAGGGCCAGAGATGGAAGGAAGCATCTCTGCAGGTACTGTCTCGCAGTTAAGGTTTTAATCACCCACAGCAAGAAAAGGGAAGCACAACATTGATCAGTGGAATTATACCTTTCTCTATCAGTGGTGGTGGTTCAATTGTTCCGTTTTTTTTTTTTTTTAAAGATTTTGCTTTTTATTTATGTGTTTATGTAGGTATCTCTGTGTGGGTGTGTACATGCGAGTGCAGTACCTGCAGAGGCCAGAAGAGGGTGTCGGATCCCTCAGAGCTGGAGTTACAGGTGGCTGTTAGCCAGTATGTGGGTGCTGGGAACTGAGCCTAGGCGTTCTGCAAGAGCAGCAGTGTGCCCTAGCTGCTGAGCCATCTCTCCAACCCTGTTCTTTCAATTCTCAATGTTTACTTTGTATCATGCTCTAAGGTCAGGTCAGAGAAGTGGATCAGGTGGACACAGCCCACCCTCATGAAACGTCTGCACAGAAATGGAGACACCGGTAAGAAATCAGAAATTCGATGAGAGCTACAAAGACGTGAGTGGTACTCGCTGGGTTAACAAACAATAGGCTTCCCCTAGGCTGAATTTAAAGTGAAGCCACTTGGAGTGATGGTTCCATCAGGGATTCGAACTTCGCTTTAGCTAGGTTAAGCACAGGACTGTCATGTGACATCAATAACAAGTAAACCGATGCCAACAGATATTACGAGATACTCCAGACTAGGGTTGGGTGTGTGACACAGTGGGCCAGATCTGGCATATTTAGACACTTAGGAGAGAATCCCGATGCGGGCATTCAAAGTTGCTTTGAAAAGGATGAAGTCACATTGGTTCTATTCAGCTGATCTCTTTGAAAGCAGACGTCATTATGAAAGATACAGGGCAGCCAGCCTGGGTTCAAATCCTGACTTCCCACTTTGCAGAAGGTGCTAGAATGAATCCCTATGACTAGCTGGAAAATGCGGAGGATAAGCTCAAAGTCAGAAAAAATGTAAGTGTAGATGGAGCGCTTCCACAGGAATGAGTAGAACAAAACTGTGGAAGAAATTTGCCTGGGCTGATAAAGATTAACACAGTAACTTGCAAACAAGACTTTGAGACCAACTGGAAAACATCCCTTGTCAGGCTCCTAAAGTTAACGTCTGTGTTGCCCAGGCAAGAGCAGATGCTCTGAAGCCTGGACTGGCTGCTCTCAGAAAATGAACAGGCTCCTGGGCACATGTAGCTGGAGGGAGGGCAGCTGAGGGCAGGGGCAAGCTCAGGCTGCAGGGAGACTCTACCAGATAGTTCCACCTGGATCTCACCAAGGACCAGGAGCAAGAGGTTCCAGCCTCAAGCATCTTTTGGCTGCTTTTTTAAAATTTATTTTTATTTGATGTGTATGCATCTATTGGCCACATGTATGTAAGTGCATTCGTGTTGTGCAATGCCCAGAGAGGACAGAAGAAGGCATCGGATCCCCTGAAACTGGAGATACAGATGGTCATTAGCTGCCATGTGGGTGCTAGGATTCAAACCCAGGTCCTTCAAGAACAGCCAGTGCTCTTAAAAGCTGAGCCATCTCTCCACCCCGTCTTTTGGCTTCTTGATATTCCACAAGACTTACCTACTTCTGTGGGTCAGAGACCATCTACTCTCTCCAGGGCAACGACTCCTGCTTCCGAGAATGCAGATTACTCACTTGGGTATTAAACCCCAATCAGGGGCTCCTAGCACACGCCTCTTTATAATGATCGCACACCTGAGAAAAATGATTAAGGTACACTACTCCCATGGTCTGCATGGATCTTGGGCTCCTCTAAACTGGGCCAGATCTTTTCTAATTTGTGGCAAACACAGCATGTAACAGTATGTCAAGTAACCTGACTGAAGATGGGTGAGGAGCCGCACCCCCTCCCCCCGGCTATTTCTCTCCCATGCAGTCTGGGTTGGAATAAATCACATCCATGAGGCACTTGGCAGTGCATTCCTTCCAAGAACCACTCTGGTTCTGGGGTTGCTACTTGAGGGGCCCAAGCACAGGCTTTGGAACAATGGAACCAGGAGATTCCTAGGTGTTCCTGGCTCCTTTGGGATGTTAGCACCTGATAGGATATTGATAGTGAGCAAGACAATGCACCTGACCGCAGTTAGCATCAATCTCACCATCCTCAGGTCCATCTCCCTTAACTTCAACAATGACTATAGCAAGGGCATGGTCCGTTGAGAACTCACTACATTAAAGCACTCCCATAACGGGATCATACTCTATAAATCAGTAAACTGGAGACCAGAGAGTTCGGGAAACTTGCCCAAGGTTACAGTCAAGACGAACTCATGTACTCTGCTTAACGAGTTACATATATATATAGCCAAAGGTGTATTTTCCTTTTTAAAAAAGTTTCATTGTGCATGGTACTGTGCTATATGAGGATATTTTCATGTGAGTATATATTGTACATTGACCACATTCCCCCACACCGCTTTCCCTTTTCCTACCTCTCCCTCCCATCAGTTCTCTTAGCTCCCCTGGGTAGTTTCAGGACTTT
>NW_008360311.1:3231923-3246760 GCF_000622305.1 Nannospalax galili
TTTCACATCTCTCTCTCTCTCTCTCTCTCTCTCTCTATATATATATATATATATATATACACACACACACAATTTTATGTATCTATATAAAATCAAGGGAACTATATTATATATATATATATATGACTTGAGACAGGGTCTCCTCGTAGCCAGCTGGCCTGGAACTTACTATGTAGACCAGGCTGGCCTTGAACTCACAGAGGCCCACCTCCTCTGCAGGGATTACAGGCATGTGCCACCATGCCCAGCCTAGAGAGAAAATATATTTTTAGCCATCACCATCAGCCCCATCTGATCGCTCTGCAAACTTTCCCTTTCTATGGTCACCAGTCCCATAGATAATGGAAGGGAAGTTACAGGGTTATATCCTACTATGGGTAGACCCTTTGGGGGAGGCAGTATGAATCCACCAACTAGCTATAGTCATGCTTTCTCACCTAGCCTCCGCCTGCAGCTAGCAAGTGGCAGAGCTGAGCTGTGAAGTTACATTTCTGCAGTCCATGTTCATTACAGAACTTACAGAACTGCCTGTTTTCTCAGAAGCAGCCAGATCCAGCCTGGTCAACTGTACTGTGTGCTGACTTCAGCAGAATGGAGCTCCCTCACTGTCTCCCCCAGGACTGTCTTTACGGTTGCCAGCGTTCTGGTAGAAGCACTGGGAAACTGGTCCCTGGCATCTCCTGATTCCGTGGAGGACACAGGAGGCTGATTCTCATTTACATGCTGCTGTTCTGTGAAGATTACAGTCATGTCACTCAGATCATCAGCCCCTTCCGCCACCTCTAATTCCAACACCATGATTTTATTATCTCTCTGGGTTGACAGTCTAATAGATAATTTTAAGTTCACAGACGCCTTCACTATGGAAGAATAACAAGGGAAGTGTGGGGCATGCAGAGATCAACTAAGAACTCAGGCTATGACACGCTAGCATTCAGTGGAAAGTGGGTGACATTTCTAAACACCTGGCTTTGCGGACTTTCCTCCCAGCTTACCAACGTTCCACAAGAATTTAAGGAAGTACCTGAAAGGCTTCCCAACACCACTTATGAGCAGAGCTCCCTCCATATCTCAAGGTTCTGCTCTCCTCTTCTCCAGAACAAAACGTCTTTTGGTTACAATGGACTAGATGTGTACACTGGCTTTCAAGACAGCTCACCATGGCAACCTCAGTTTTAGAGAGCAGGCACCAGGAGGCCCCTGCTTTGAAAGCAACAATGACTGGGGTCCTAGATCCCTCCCAACTCATCAGGTTTGAGCTTTAATTATGATTTTAAAAATCCTTCCTGGAATAAATTAGCATATGCAAACATTGCAAACCGTACTCAAATACACAATAATATTGGCTTTGCAAAGAAAGCCCTACCAGCAGAGGATGAGACGCACCCATCCAATTACCTGCCTGCCAGCCAGTTATCCTCGGCACTGGCTGCTGGTAGTTACCTAATTGCCCGTGTGCCAGCATTGTTGACATGGGGTGTGTTTCCTTCACTGGCCTAATGATCAATCCCTGGGCACTGAGAGGCCACACCTCACCTCTACTTGCAAAGGAAACAGAGCCCACAAACAATTAACCAAAGAAACAGCTCTGCTCCTAATGCAAGTACGAGATCGAAGCTTTGAAGGCCGGAGGTGGAGGCAGAGCGTTAGGGGGCTGGAAGATGAGCTACTGTGAACAGACTGCTTCCTACAGGCCTAGGTCACTTGTGTTGGATTTTGTTTTAGTTTTGGGTCTCGCTAGGTTGTCCCAGGGTGATGCAAACACAACCTATAGCTCAGGTTGTCTCTGAATTTGCAGCCATCCTGCTCCCACCTCCCACATGCTGGGATTCCGTGCCATTCTATCACGCCGGCTTGCTATGCCTTTTTTACTGTCTTAATGTGCAGAGGTTTTTGATCATACTAACCAGCCAGCCCTCGGGTTATCTTCTTTTAGTTGTTGCTTTCGATTGTTTTGTTTTATTCTGTACGAGACAAGGTCTCACACTGAAGCCTAGACCTGTCTGGAACTTGCTGTGTAGCCCAGGCTAGGAGCAATCCTCTTCCTTCAGCCCTCCTTTCCAAGTGCTATGATAAGCATGAGTCACCACACCCTGAATATTAGCTTCTTTTTACACACAAAGAGGGGCTTAGTTAAGTGGCTTGCCCATGGATACACATCTAGTCAGCAGCCAAGCCTGCGATCAGATAGGACCTGAGCCCCAAAGCAGTGCCCTTCTACAAACAAGGCAAGGCCAGTCAGCTCCCCACAGGTGAGCCTCCTCAGCACAATAGCAGCACAGCAGTCACTGTTTTTGAGGGCACTGGTAGAGGCAAAAACCATTGGAGATGCTTAGGGGACAACTAGGCCACCCCCGACCCGCCCCAAGGCCAACAGCCTATGAGAAAGTCAGAGTAGGTCACTGCAGGAAAGGCGAGTGCCACGCTTCCCAGAAGCTGGCTGCTCACAGGGTGCGACATCATTAGCCACAGGTGCACAGCCAGGTTCAGAATATGTCATCGTATCTGGGAGGCTTTGGAAAAGGGACCCCCTCTCCTCAGCGTCCTGGTTTACTCTCTTGAGAAAGTACAGTGAAATTGTCATGCCACAGGCTGCTCTGAGCATGTCGTCCGTGGACACGAACCACATACTGACACAGTGCAGTTGCTCCCAGTCTCCTAGTCTGAGATCTCTTAGCAGCATGCAAAGGTCTGAGTACAGAAGATGGCTTGGGGTCTGCAGAAAGCTGCTCCCAGAACCTGGCACCCTGGCCAGGCGAGGGGTTAAGATGCAGAAGGCTCTGCTCTCTCCTTTCATCAATGTCCTCAGGCCACTCCACTCAGAAGAAACAAAGATGCCGTCTCTCCTCCTCACTCCCTGGCGATGGATGTAAGCTCTCAAAACACGTCTACTGCTCTTTCCTGGAATGGAACTGATCAAAAGAGTGGATAGTGCTGGCCTCTCTGTCAGGAGCTGGACGGAAAGGCAGCAATGGGCTCCACACACCCCAGAGAACATTTTACCAAGCAGGAACTCAGCAGAGGAAGAAGAATCCTCTCCTCCCAACTGTCAAAAGACCCCACCTGGATGGTAATGAATAAAGTATTACTCAGGAAGACAAAACAGTGTAGCTGAGCACTTCCTGGGCCCCAGCCTCTGTTAAAGAATCCTCTCCTCCCAACTGTCAAAAGACCCCACCTGGGTCTTTGTCAGGAAGACAAAACAGTGTAGCTGAGCACTTCCTGGGCCCCAGCCTCTGTTAAGAGCTTAGAAACACTATTGTACTTCATCTTCCCGATCACCCTTCATCCTAGAGGTAGACAGTCTCATTCCCCCAGTCTTAAGGATAAGGAGGCTTTCCTGTCCAGAATTACAAAGGTGAGCAGTAGAGACAGAACCCACATCAGTTTTATTGTCTTGGAACTCACAGCTAAGAAAAACTAAAGGTCAAATGCTGACCTGACCCTCCAGGTCCTGCCTCTGCACCCTCACCCTTGACCTCATGTGGCTTTGGAGAAAATGACCTGACAGTCTGAGCTGGATTCCCAAGTAGTGCTGAGCGCTGGGGAGTGCGCATCCACCTGGGCTCAGGGATAAATGGATGAGGCTTAGAACACAGAGGCCAGAGGATACCAGGTAGGAGGTTGGAGAAGCAGAAGATTTCAGTCTGGGAGTCATTTCCAGCCCTGTTCCGTGACGTTCTATAAAACGTTGTGTCTGTGACATGAGGGTGGTGGGGATGTGGGAGAAAGACAGGACTGGCCACTGAGGCATCTTCCAGCTCAGTTTTCACTGTGCACTGGGCAGGGGGAGGGGGTGTTTTACAAGACCCAACGACTCCTCACAGATGCTGAAACCAGAGTGTCCTCAGAGCTCTTAACAAATAACTCGATTTTGCCAAGTAAGAAACAGCCACAAGAATATACTTCACTTTGCCAGAAAAATATAGCTACAAGAATAATTCATGCATGTAATGTTCTCAGCGTCCGTGCCCCATGTAGCCGTGAATTAATTCTCAGAAGGGCACAATGGGGGGTGACAATGGCTCCGCCGAAATGACAAGGCTCTTTCTTCCAAGAAAAGGATGGCTCTTTACAAAAGGCTCTCACGAAAATTCATTTGGCTCTGTACCAGACTCAGAGCTGCTTGGGTGGGAAGGAAATCTGAAGGTCAACTAGCTTGACTCTCCATCAGATGCCCAAGTTCCTTCCATGTTGTTTCTGAGCACAGGCACTGGGGGGAGGGGGGGACCAAACACCCTCAGGTGCACAGACCAGGGGTCCATCTTCTCTTCTCTGGGGATCTGGCACCTGAAAGCACTTTCCTGGACCATGGCGGAAGTCTGTCTGTCCACCGCTTTCACCACAGCTGTCAATCATTCTCTCTATGGGAAAACGATCTCATTACTGGGACATCACTGTTTCTGTTGGCGTTTTGTTTTTGTGTTCTGAGACAGGTTTACTTGATCCACAATTACTCCAAGATTATTACTCCTCCAAAGAACCTGAATTGTTTATTTTCCAACCCATATGATCAACAACGCCCAAAGCTGATTAAAACCAACTGGCTTTCAGAGAAAGGCGGGGTAAACCAAAACACGGGCTTTAAAAGAATCCATTTGGCTAAAAGTACGACTAGCAACAGTCACATGCTCCCAGGCGGCAGACAAGTGAGGGGCTTCCTGAATGAGCGGGTCTTCACCAGAACCCGCCCGCTGGAGTTCAGACGGGCAGGCTTCAAACCAAGGAGCTGGAGACATCGTCCCACCACAACCTTGCATCATGAGATGGGGAACTGCAGCCCTGAGATCCCATCTCTTTCCTTGTCATAGAATGTTGGATGAATTTCGGGTGCTCTGTGCTGTTTTACATGGAGAACACCGGGGTGCTCGGCTGCTCCTGGGGCTCTCGGCAGGATCCTCAATGCAACACCACCCAAGGGACTGAGACAGGCAGAAGCCTATTGTGTGTGTAAGCGAAAGACAGGCCTTACAAACCTTGGGAAGGGCTTAGCAGGCCAAGCTCAGCTTCCGTCCTCTGGATTTTGTCCCAGCTGTGCCTCTAAGCGACCCCTACCTCTTCCTTCCCTCTGGCCAGTGTGTCCCTCATGCTCAGCTCGCCCTCTGGACATGGCCTCTCTGACTCCCCTCTTTAGCTGTCCCCTCCCTTATTCTCCCACAATACTTTGGGGGAGTCATGATCCCTGTCTGTTCCCATATAGCTCTTCTGTTAGGTTTGGGCCTCTGAAGGTGGGGGGTGGGGGGGGCACCTTTGATTTTCTTTATCTAGTCTAGTTCATCTGAGGAACTAAATCCCTGACAAGCAGACAGGGCCATTGATAAGTAACAAAGATGGCAAAATTCCTTCTTCCACTAGAGACAAAGGCCCAAAGACCAACACTGACCCCAAGGAAGCCCAGGACAAATCTGACAGGGAAATCCAGCCAGGGACCGTGAGAGGCAAAGCACACTAGTGGACAAGCACGAGTTCATTGTGGAAAGAGTCTTAAGACAATCTTTCCAGGTGACTCCCCAGGTGATTCGCCTCCATGTGGAGCTACCAAGTACAATGAAGTACAAGAAGTGGGAGACTGAGGCAGGGATTGAGAGTTTCGGTGCAACCTGAGCTGTGTGGTAAGATCTTATCCTATCCGAAGGGGATGCGGGGGAGGGAAATCCACTGTGGGAAGCTAACGCCCCCGCGAGGCGAAAACAGAGAAAGGCGGAGACAGCCTGACGGTTCGAGTGTGAAAGAAACAGCTTCAGAGGAAACGTTTTCTGGTCCTTAAAACTGCTTTTTCGCAAGGAGCTGGTTGTATACAAAACGGTCTCCAGACAGCCACATCCCATGGCTTTCTCTGCTGAACTCAAGTAACATATTTTCATTTCTTCCCCAGAGTTTATCATTACCGGCTGGCTGGCGGCCTCACAGCACTCCGAAGGCCCCAGCCACTGGGAGATCCAGTTGGCATTAATTAGGCGGCTCCATGCAGCCACACTACTGATGGGCAACCACGTTTACCCATCTTTACACACTGCAAGGTCTCGACAGTGCTGGGAACTGGGGCCCGCAGATGGACACAAGGGCAGAGGCCTTCTGCACCAATCCCGACCCATCTTCTAGTCCAGTACACCTCTCCCTTCCACTTCATATCCAAAGCCCTCAGAGCAAGCAATGCACAGAGCTGCCTTAGAACCATTTTCTCTACTTACATAAAAGGCCGAAGGACATTCCCAGCCCTGTAATTATCCAAAGTACACAGGTATAAACGGAAAAAGAACCAAAACTCGCCAGCTCACCCTCTTCCTTAGGTTGTAGGTGAGAATCAGGTTCCGGGAGAAGGAGTGAGAGAAGGCAGTGTAGAATTCCAGCACTTTCTGCAGGGCGTCCCGCTTGATCACATGCAGGTCACAGTAGGTCAAGGCCCTAACATTAGCACAGGACTGTGCAAGAGTGGCTTCCTTCCAGAACACATCTCCAAACACGTCTCCTTTCCCTGGGGAGAGAAAACCACCACGAGGACAGTGTCAGTCAGGGGTGGGGTCTGCCACACAGTGCTGTCCCCAAAGTCTACAGCTTGGGCTCCGGAAAGGCAAAGGGAATTGTAATGCGATCTCAATATGCAATTCAAGAACCTTCAAAATATCACATAGAGCATGTCAAAGTTTAAACCACAGACTCAGAATCAGTCATGTCTCCTACTTCAGGGGGGACCCTGATTTAGGAAGCAACTCTTTCCAGGGTTGTTACGTAACTTTCCCAGCTGGTAGCTTGTAATTTCATGCTTTATTTTTGATTTGTTGTCTCCCAACAAGAGAGCTCAAGTGTGTTGTTCCTCCTCAGAGTTCAGTACTTATCTGTTATGTAACAACTTCCTCCAAACTGAAACATTCTATCCTGGAGGGAAGCTTGTTAAGACTCAAAGCTCTAACGGGAGGCTCCTTAAGACTCAGGAAATAAACTCTGAAGTCTCAGGAAGTCCCTAGAACTTTTCAGATCCACCAGGCGCCTCCCTCTGAATATCATGTAAGTAGTAAGAACTGCCGAGGAGACTCTGACCTGGGAGCTGCCTGCATGTCAAGTTGAGAGCTCCAGGGTTCCAGCCTTCAGCCCTCACTCATGCTGGGTGGGCTTTTGGTGATATAGCTCCTCTGAGTCAGCCCTGTTCCTGTAGGTAACCCCAGTAAACTCACTCGTTCACCAAGTTGGACTTTGGTGGTGTCGTTTTACTTGGGTATGTCATCAATACTCTAGCTGGGGTGTGTCAACATTTGTCCATGTCTTCCCAGGAAGTGTCACACACCATAGCTGCACAGTAGGAAGTAGGCTGACATTGAAAGAGAGGAAGAGAAGATGGAAGTGGGCCGTGGGTCTGTGTCAGGGTCTGAGCAGTGGTAGGGAGGTGGATACCTCCTCCGGAGCTGCAGACTAGGAGAGGCCTCCTCTAGCTGGGACCATCCATGTAGAAGTCAGGCCACTTTAGCCACTCCCATACTTGTCTGATACCCTAAGGTTTTATTTAGACCATGCATCCTTTCTCGTACACCCTCTGAAGTGTATTCTTTACCCTTGTTAAATGCCCTCTTGGGCCCCCTGTAACTGATCTCCAGGATCTTCTGTCTCTAACATTCCACAAGTAATTTAATGAATCAACAGCACAATACTGTGAAATGAATGCTTATGTCTCCAAATTCCTAGTTGAAATGCTAAATTACAGTGTAACAGTATCAGGAAGGGGGGACTGGGATGCAGTTAAGTGATGAAGGCTCCTGACTTACTGTGTGTCTGACCTCATAGCTAGTGCCTTCATAAAGGAGACCCCAGGGAACCTTGTGTTTTTTCTACCATACAAAGAATCAGAAGTGGGCAGCCGGAAGAAGGCCCTCATTAGAACCTGACCATGTTGGACCACAGACCTTGGACTTCCAGCCTTGAAAACTACAAGAAAGAAATTTCTATTGCTTATTCATCTCCTCCAAACCCAGGGTTATTCTACTTTCTCCCAGAGATGAACATTTTTCTCCAACATCTAACATGAAGCTGAATTTATCCCTGGCACAGTCTCTAGTTATGAGGAGCTTACCATGTTTATCTTGCTTCTACCTTTTCAGGGAAGATAAACACAAATTGAAATCTCCAGGGAGCCAGAGAGGCACATAAAGCCAGGAAGGAGAAGAGCTACAAAGAGATGACTTCAAGGAGAGGTCAGCCAGGCTCCCCAGGTCCCGGAACCCTTATTCACGGTGCTTTGTGGACAGTGGCTTTGCTTGTCACGGTAAAGAAGGAGGTATGCCTTAAAACACATGGGCAAACAGGCTTTCTCAAACACCAAGAAGTGTCCGCTCTAAGTACTTAAGATATTCCACAGTCTTCTCTAAGCATCTCCAGAATGTAAGCCAACCTCCCCACCTTGGGGGGCGGCGGGGAACACTTCACAGTCCTATGTGTCTGTGGTTCTAATATTGTTAAGAGTAGCAAAAAGCCCCATAAATTGAACTGGCCCAGACCATAAAATCCCTAGTCTATCTGTTAGAGGACCACTTTTCCAGTCTCACTGGTCAATTACCTGGTGATAAAACCACTCCTAGGAAGGCAGGTTCACCTTAAGTTATGCTAAATAGGTGGGCAGAACACCTAGTGCGTAATGAGCTAGGGAATCTTTCCTGCCTGAAAGTAGCTCAGACCTCTGCAGAACTGCTGGATCAGCCAGTCATGTAGGTCTCAGTGCCTTTCTTACTAAACATGCTTTCTTTAAGGCTCTGGGCCGCCCCCAGCATCTTGTATGTCTTCACTTTTTCTCTAAAGCTTCCTTCTCCTGGCCATGTAGCCACATATCTATCTGACTCCCACGCAGGCTCTACACCTGCATGGCTCCATGGCTTTCTTTCCTTCTTCCCACCGCTCACCTCAAGGTGGCTGCCAAGATGACCAGCTCACCTGCCCTGAGAATTTTTCTTTTAAGATTCTAATAAAATTGTAAAAGCTTCTGTTTGGGTCCATTCTTAAATTCTGTTATGAATGAGACTAAGAACCCTCTAGGGGCCTCTTTCTCCCCATTTCAACTTGTACATTTCAAACGACTTTATTTTCTGTGTTTGTGTGCTGGTGCTGGTGCTAAGTGGAGGCTAGGTGAGACTGTGGGATCCAGAGCTGCAGACAAATGTGAGATACCCAGTGTGGTTGCTGGGAACCAAACTCAGGTCCTCTTCATGAGCAGCAAGCACCCTTAATCACTGAGCCATCTCTCCAGCCCCATGAAAAAAGTTCTACAGACTAGGTGTGAATAGGTCATGCATGGGGTTGCTTCTAGGTAAACATGTCTTTGAAACTATGCTGCTTAGATCCCTTTACCAAGCTCTTTTTGCAATCATGTGTGATATGGGTGGCTAAGTTACAGGTGTGGTCAGTGGACAGGAACTTTCCTCTGGGGTGCTGCCTAGCTGCCATGGAAACAGGCTCACCCCACGGTGCTCCACAGATCTGGTCTCCAGTCAGCAAAGTTGGTGAACTCACTTGTACATACTCAATGTTCTGTGACCTTCCTGCACCCCCATGCCCTTCATATTTTAATATTCTTGCTCCTCTAGATAACACCCCTCTTCTGAAACAGTAAATGGTAGAAAAGCTGATGGCACCCTTCCTTTCGGCATTGTGGTCACATGGTTTAGTGACAAGGCAAAGCTTAGCGCCCTTCCCTAGAACCAGGTCTGGATTTTTGATCAATAAAATAAGGCAGAAATGGCATTCTGGGATTTTGTGGCAAAGTCACAAGAAGCCAATGGCCTGGTCTCTTGGAACATTCAGTCTTGGGGTTCTCCATCTTGGAATCTGATCAACATGATAGAAGCCCAGGCACACAAGAAGTCGTGTGAAAGAGTCCTGGACCCCATCCCACCTCTCAGAGGACATCAGCCTCAACTGCCAACCTCTGGTTGGTCCTTCCCAGTTGAGCTGTCTCAAGAGTTCAGGCTCAGCCACCACCTGCCCACAACCACGTGACAAGCATGTGCACCCCAGCCAGCTGAGCCCCACAGTCCAGGATGGTAGAAGACAAGAGGGTCTCCAGCCAGCAGTTGCTGCCCAGCAGCAGATCACACAGGATCACAAAGTCCAGGCTGAAATGGCCTCCCAGGTACCACCATTCCAGCGGACCACCACCCATCACCCCAGCTCTGATAGGCACCCCCTCGTCCTGCCTGAAAGAAAAGGTCAAGAAAGAACAGGGCCATCTCAGATGAGCAGACCTTCCTGTCAGTGAGAAAACAGGAAGGTCTCTGATGGGCAGACTTTCTTGGCTACACATTTAAAAAATATTTAACTTATTTTTAAAATTTTATGTGTATGAGTGTGTTGTCTGCATGTTTGTAAGTGTACTTGTGCTGTGCAATGCCCAGGAGGTCAGAAGAGGGTGTCGGATCCCTTGGAACTGGAGTTAGGGATGGTTGTTAGCTGCCATGTGGGTGCTGGGAACCAAGTCCTCTACAAGGGCAGCCAGTGCTCTTAACTGCTGAGCTATCTTTCCAGCCCTACAGATTTTTAAAAATTTTGTTTTAATGTCTGAGATTTATCTAAATTATGTACAAATTTTGTGAAACTTTTTATTTTAAAGAATTTCATATGACTATTGTCTTTACTATTTCCATCCCTTTCAGTCCTCCAACTCTCCCTGTGCCCCCAACTTCCTGTGCTCTTCTTCGTTACATATATTATATACATTTATAAATATGCACACACATATGTATAATGCACTGAGCGTATTTAGTGGCATTTGTGTGCACCCGTGTTTAGGGCTGCCCATTTAGAATTAGATAACTGATCAGGGAGCTCGTCCCTGGAGAAAATAGATTCTCCCTCAGCGTCCACTGATTACCTGTAGCTCTTCAAGTGGAACCCCATGATATACATGTGTGGGTATCTGTGAGAAACGCAGCCCTTATAAGTCCTGCAGTCTCCTACTGGGAGAAACATGGCACAGCTAAGCCGTGACTACTGAGCGTGTACACTGAGCGGTAATTTTGCCTCGTTCTTCCTAAGATTACCTCACTTAAACAAGACCCACTTCAAAAGCACTGTACTTCTTAAACTGGGAGATTTTCTAATTATAGAACCTATAAAGTAAAATAGCTCTTTGCATGCATTGAATGTACGGACCTAGATTTATTTTATGAACCCACATGAGGGGTGTATCGACTGCACAGAACACAGGGCAGCCATGTTGGTCCTAGAACACACCCAAAACAAGTGCTTTAGTAATGGCAGTGCCTCAAATTGAACACTGTCCAATCCCACGTCCTGTGAAGGCAGCAGCTTCCGTGTGCCGGGTCTGAGCACGAGGCTGAAGAATGTGGTGTGGAGGACATGTCAAATCCAAAACCAACCCGAGACCCCTCCAGCGAAGGGGAACTGTTTTACAACACAGGTAACCTGGGAAAGCTGTCAGGAGGGCGGTGGGGCATTCACGGGTCATGCATGTGTGGTGCTGGGAGGAGACGCCTCAGGTCAGAGCTGCCAGGCAGAAGGCGGGACCTGTCCTGTACACATCCTTTCACTGCTGGTGACATGACTGCTCACTGAAGAACAGGTTTCCCAGCACACCTGGCAATCAAACTGCTCAGCAACCAGCTTGCTGCTCAGAGCACAGGTGAAGAACGTTAACAGCTAACGGTGTAAAGCCCTTGTATGTGCACTCTAAGTGGATGTCCTGAGCTGGGAGAGAGGAGCAGGTGGGGAGGGAGGAGGGCATAGAGAGAAGAGGCACTCTCATTAGAACGCTGGGCCAACACCCCTGTGATAACAAATAACCCCACCCCCGGTTGCCCAGCTGTCCTTCCTGAGCCTTCCCTCTGGTGGTGGGTATAACAGTCACCCCCAGCCCACCACTTGGGGGCTGAAGAATGAACTTGGACACATGGAAAACCAGGTCCCAGGGCTGAGGCGCACAGGAAGAATGGAGTCCCTGGCAGGCAGTTTGGTGCAGTGGAGGGCAGAGTCAAAGGGGCAGGTGGGGAAGAGACACAGGAGCTCAGGGAAAACTCTAGAGGTGTTTGGAACAGGGCCCTGGAAGCATCAAGCAGTCTTCCTGGATATTAAGAAGTTACAGGAAAGAAGTTGTGATTTGAACCCCACAACTGAGTTTGGAACTCTGCAAGAGCAGGCCCCATTCAGTCAGATGGGTGCTGAGTGGGCTGGTGGGCTAGCAGGCCAAGCATGGGGAGGCTCATGGGATAGCCTGTACTATCCAAAGTCTAACACTCTCTGCTGCCGGAATCACTAGCCATTTTCAGATCCACTTAGCCAGTCGTTCAGGCAGGGCCTGGGGTAGGAAAACCTGACAGCAGGTAGGAAGTGAGCCTTCTTAGATCAGGAGGCCCAGGTAACACCCTACTGAGGGGAAGCAGCAGCTGCTAGGGGGGTGCCCCATGCTGTGGAGATGCCACCTGCGCTTTTACACCTGATCTGCTACTGGAGAAGTTGCAGCCTTGCTGGGCTTCTGGTACTTGGGATTCCTGTTGTATGTAGCCCACAGAGGCCCTTTTGGGCCAGCGGGCATCCCAGTGCAGTGACCTCAGTGGGCATGTGCACCCCTGGGGTATCCCTTCACCTGCTTGGGGGAAAGCGCAACCTCCCTGTCTGAATGGCTCAGCCTCAGTGAGATGCTCAAACTTGCAGCAACATTGAGTCACAGCTGCGGCCACATGAGCCGTACAACCTGGCCACATCAATCCACTTCCCCACCCACCCTGACTGTGACCAGAGAGCAGGGCCACCAAGGTCCGGCTTCGTGCACCAGGCATTAGCACCCTCCACATGCCTCCTCCTGGAGGGTGAGGTTCAGCCTGTGGAGCTTGGTCTGGACACTTGAGGGCTTTCCCACTTACACTGTGCACATCTACCCTCTGCCTGCCCACCTGCAGGGAGAGCTGAGCAAGCCAAAGTTTTGGTATCCTGTGACTGTGGTGTCTCATCTGCAGAGACAGGGACACATCCTTTGTGTTTTCACTACAAATAAGAGACCCATTTCATCCACCACAGCTTACAGAAGTGAAAACATACATCAAAGACACTGTGCTGACCTCATCACTGGCCTCCCATCTCTCTTGAAAACAAAGTCTGCACTCTGGGGCTTCACTAGCCATTGGGGTGCTGGAGCTTCATTTGCTTTCTGAGCTATGAAGAAAGTGGCGACTGGACATGCCAAGGTGGCTCAGCTCTAGCGACAGGCCCGTTCCTCCCTGCTCCCCAAGGTACATCCACCTCTAGAAGTCTTGTAGAAGAGGTCTGAGCACTCGAACACCAATGCTCTCTTTGGCTGGTACGAAAGGAGGCAATCAGGGTCCTTTTAAACTATTGCCTCTATGTTAGACGTGAGCCACTTGCCTGCTTAGCAACACCCATGCAAGTTCCTGTACGGTCACAGCACGGTCTCACCTGAGCAGCACCTATGTGCCTCTGCCTCTCTAGAGAGCTCTCAGCCTAATCTGCCCACAGATGGGGCACCTTTCACCATCTCCACAGAGCTCAATCCAGCTCAACAACTGGCTTTATCGGCTGTAGGTCAGGGAGGGCTGGAGGGAGGCCATCCAGCTCATGGGGCTCATGGAATGGTATAGGTTGTTTCTGTGATTAAGGACTTTATAAAACAGGATGAGGAAAGTCATCGATGTTCATCACAGTAAAGAATAACACCATCACAACAAATGTAATACCAAGATGTGGGGGAGGCAGGGCTAAGCGGAACTAAAGGGACCTTGTGGGGGAGCACAGACTGCCACTCATAGAAGTCAGACTGACGTGAAGGGCCCGTGGCTCTTCCAGACAGCACAGATGGGAATGGAGACTGGGTCCGATGTGTTCACCTTCTCAGCCGAGCTCTTGGTCATCTTATCCCAGCTCCTGCTCTGACTGTTAAGAGTGTCAGTTGAGGGGCTGGAGAGATGGCTCTGTGGTTAAGAACACTGGTTGTTCTTGCAGAAGACCCAGGTTCAAATCCCAGCACCCACATGGCAGCTGTCCTAGTTTGTTCTTCACTGCTGTGACAAAATACACTGACCACTACCAACATGGGGAGGAAAGGGTTTATTTAGCTTACATATCCTGGGTCATAGTTCATCCAGGAGCCCAAGGTAGGAACTCAGGGCAGGAATCAGAGCACAGGCCATGGAGGAACGCTGTTTACTGGTTTGCTCCCCTGGCCCCTGCTCAGCCTGCTTTCTTATGCAACACCTGGCCAGGGGTGGCACCACCCACAGTGGGCTGGGCCCTCCCACATCACTCATCAAGAAGATGCCCTTCAGACATGGCCATAGGCCAGTCCAATAGAGGAAATTCCCCAATCGAGGCTCCCTCAACCCAGGTGTGTCAAGTTGACACTAAAGCTATCCAGCACAATTGACCCCTTGTCAACTTGACACACAAATGTCACTATTAAACCATAAATTTTCCAATTTTTGTCCCCAAGATATAATATTACTATCACAACATAAGACAGTACAACCTTAAAAACACACAGTCCTTAAAAAATCCAAACACCTAAAAGTCCATAGTCTCTTTTAAAAGTCTCTTAACTGTGGGTGGGCTTCTTTAAAATCCAAAACAAGTACTGTCTTATTTCAAAGGGAAGAATCAGGCACACCTAAGCAAAACCTAAGTCCAGCAAAGTAGCTCGAGGCTGGACATCTGGGATTCACTCACGATCTTCCGGACTCCAAAGGGTTCTGGCGGCTCCACTTCTCTGACTCTGCAGTCCACAGCATACTCAGCTCGTCTCGCAGACCCAGGCCAGCTCCATGCCACACCTGCCGCTGTCCTTGGTGGTCGTCCCATGGTCCCGGCATCTCCAAAAAGCTGGGGTAGCCACT
>NW_008360311.1:3246777-3247283 GCF_000622305.1 Nannospalax galili
CGCTTCCCTTTGAAGCTTCACAAGCCAGGCCTCCATCGTCTACAACTCTTTCAGCATAACTGTTCCAAGCTCCACAGCAACAAACTGAGCATGCAATAGCTTTCCAGCCCAAACACTTCCACAGTCCTCCCAAAAACACCAAGCTCAGGTCTGTCACAGCAATATCTTGCTCTCTGGTACCAATTTCTGTTCTGGTTTGTTCTTCATTGCTGTGACAAAATACTCCGACTACTACCAAGCTTTGGCGAGGAAAGGGTTTATTTAGCTTACAAATCCTGGGTCACAGTTCATCCAGGAGCCCAAGGTAGGAACTCAGGGCAGGAACCTGGAGGCAGGGGCCAGGGGAGCAAGCCAGTAAGCAGCACTCCTCCATGGAGCACAGGCCATGGAGGAGTGCTGCTTACTGGCTTGCTCCCCTGGCCCCTGCTCAGCCTGCTTTCTTATGCAACACCTGGCCAGGGGTGGCACCACCCACAGTGGGCTGGGCCCTCCCACATCACTCATCA
>NW_008360311.1:3247464-3247990 GCF_000622305.1 Nannospalax galili
AGTTCCAGGGGATCCAACAGCCTCTTCTGTCCTCCACAGGCATTGCATGACACAGGTGCACTTACCTACAAGCAAGCAACACACACATACACATAAAAATAATAAATAAGACATTAAAATAGTATCAGTTTGAATCCTCTGTCCCCACTCTGGCTATTTCCTTTTACTGGAAGAAGCAAGCTGTCTCCATCCCTGAGGTCTAAGGGGCGACCATGGTGCCCCATGGTCAACACCATGACAGGTCTAATTCTGGGGGACTCCTTCTTGGACACAAATATAAAGAACATCCTATAATGTTAGGTGCATATGGAAAGGGGGAGATAGTGGTGAATAGTGTCAACTTGACAGGATCCAGAATCATCTAAGAGAGAAATCTCTATGAGGAAGTTTCCAGATTAGGTCAACTAAAGGGGGAAGACATACCCTAACTACAGGTGGCACCATCCCACAGGTTAGGGCCCCAGACTGAATAAAAAGGAGAAAGCCAGCTGGGCACCAGCTTCCCCTCCCCTCCCCCTCTCCCCTC
>NW_008360311.1:3248004-3287998 GCF_000622305.1 Nannospalax galili
CCTTCCTGGGGATGCAATGGGACTAAGTGTCTCAAGCTCCTGCCTCCGTGCCTTTCCTGCTGTGGTGGACTACATCCCCTTGAACTTGAGCCAAAATAAACCCTATACCTTGAGGTTTCTTTCCACAGTAATGAGTCCAGTAACTAATATAGACTTGGACCTGCCTCACTTCACTGTCCCTCTCAAGTGGAACTCTGGGGAGATCCCTGTAATTCGTGAAGCACCCCGAACCTACCCTACCCTGCTCAAGCTTTGCAAAGCTTGTGTCTTACTCTCATACACCACACGCCCTGCTCTCATCACAATCAACCATAAACCTTTGCTGATCAGTCTGGGAGACGCTTGCCTCCGTGTGTCACATCGCTTTGATTCCAGTGCATTCACATGTAGCTTAGTATTTTTTACAAAATTGTGGGTATGCATGATGTGTATGAGGCATTGGTTCACTTCCACATTTATGCAGGTTCTGGGGAATTAACTCAGGTCATCGGGTTTGATGGCAATCTCTTTGCCCACTGGGCCATCTCGCAGACCCAGCATTGATAATAAAAATATTTTATTATTTTTATTTTATGTGTATGAGTGTACTGCCTGCATGTATGTGAGTGCACCATGTCATGAGATGCCTCAGAGGTCAGAAGAGGGCATCAGTGGATTCCCCTGGAACTGGAGTTAAGGACGGTTCATAGCTGCCACGTGGGTGCTGAGAATCAAACCTGGGTCCTCTGCAAGAGCAGTCAGTGCTCTTAACCATTGAGCCATCTCTCCAGTCCCACATTGTGGTTTCCACAATGTGGATTAGAATGCTTCTTACACTCAATGGCATGCCACCGTTTAAGTGGAAGCCATAAAATACTGGTGCATCTGACATTCCATGACATTTCTGTCCAGTGAAACACATCTTGTGGCATTTGCAACTGCCAGGTGCCAGCTGGGCTCTGTGACATCCCACTGTCCTGGCCACTCCCCTTCTCCCAGAAGTCCCTCCCAGGCTCCTGAACATGCTTCACAGGCTTGGTGTTCCCCAGGGCCATGCTCTGGACCCTGTGACTCCCTCAGTTTCATGTACATGCTTCATGCTGATCTCAGGTTTGTATCCCAAGTCCTGGTCTCTCTTCTAAGGTCCAGAAGCGTCCACTGGACACTTGCTCAGCTCAGACTCACATCTGAAGGAGGAGGGGGTCTCTTCCCAGGTAAGCCCACCCATCTTCTAGGGTTGCCTGCCCTGGCCAGATCCTCTCCGGGTCAGATCACTCCCATCTCACTATCCTTGCTTTGGTCCCCTGCCTCTGACTTTGGCTAATTTGTTTTCCAAGGAGCTGCCAGGATGACCTTTCTAAATACAAGTGCAATGCTGTTCCTCTTGTGTTTAAAGTCATCCCTGGTTCCCCACTACTCTCAATCCAAGTTCCAACTTACCAGGGCACAAAACCTGAGAACAGTGTATCCCGGGTGGATCGAAATGCTTTCCATGCCCAGATTTCACTGCCAACCTGTGCAGATGCCCCATGCTGCACGTGTGGTCCCTGGAGGCCCCGCCCCCGCTGCGAGCGCTTTCCTGGCTGCCCTCCACTCCCTCTCCCTCTCATCTCCCAGTCAAGCCCCAGCCACTGCTGTACCTAGGGGCGTCCAGCTCTGATATCCCTTTGTCAGACAGCCTTCCCTGACTCCCCATGGCTGGGCTGGATCTGACGTCCACTGTATGGATTCTCACACCATCCTGTCCTTAACGCTGTTACAGCTTAGCCCTGAGTTATAAGATGCATGTCGACTTGTCTTCTAAATGAAGTCAGCTCCTTGAGTGACAAGACTGTTTGCTTTACCGCTGTGTCTCCAGTCCCCAACACCATGCCTGACGTCTGTGGAATGATCAATCAGTACAAAGGTGGGTGAGTGGAACTGGTGGGGTGGGGCGGGGGTACCTGAAAGCCTAGGAATGCTTCAGGCTGGATGACTTTGGGAAGATGACCAGACACTGGAATTAGAGTGTAAGAACCTGAGGGCCAGCCTGTCTGGCTGACCTGCTCAGAGTGCTCCCTCGACTCACTGTGATTCAGCTTTCTGCTAAGCTGAGACTTCGTAGGCAAATTTACAAAGAAGACATGAAAATTATGCATCTTAGAAATGACCCTATCAGTGGGAGCAGGGAGTGCGGAGGAGAGCCAGTAACAGAAGGGGGGAAGGGGGGAGAAATCACCCTATGATATAAACTCTCTCTTTAAAAACATTCAGACTTCACCCCATTTGTGTCCCCAGCCTTCCTCCCGGAGCAATGCTGTGTGACAAGGGCCGCTGTCTTGGCTGCACAAGGCCTCACACTAAGCATTCAGTTAAAGCATGCTTTGGAACAGTCGTGACCGTTCTCCTCTTAACAAATGCAATTAGATAAGATTACATCAGCCAAGTGGCTCTCCACCAAACCAGCAGACCTCAGATTTCCACAGAACAGGTGGAGAGCTTCCAGGATTTATAGATGGAAACTGAAAATACACCTCCTTTCCCCACCCATCTTGTTATTTATAAAACACATGGCAGAAAATTATTCAAACATGTTTGAAAATTAAAAATTACGAGTCCGGCTGAGCGTGGTGGTGCATGCCTTTAATCCCAGCACTTGGGAAGCAGAGGCAGGCGGATCTCTGTGAGTTCAAGGCCAGCCTGGTCTACATAGTGAGTTCCAGGACAGCTGGGACTACAGGGAGACCTTGTCACAAATCATTAAAATAAGGGCTTCTCACCACCCCAGCTCCCAGAATCCCTGGAAAGCATGTCTGGGAATGGTTAAAATAGTGAGGTTTCTGCTGTCAGGCTGTTGAGGTGGTCCTGAACCCTCACCATTCGGACCTCACTGGCCAAGCAGGGTTAGCAGGGAAGGATGTGGTACAGACACATGCCATTTTCTCCTAACTGGATCCCTAAGGAGCAAAAGAAATACTGCCACGACATCTTTTTGAAAACTACAATAAAAGTTATATCCTAACGGTGCTTGGGAAACTTCAAATATGACTTGAGTTTTTAAAAAATTCTCATTTTGAAAATAGCATATGCGTGTGTGTGTGTGTGTGTGTGTGTGTGTGCTATATACATATATACAAGTCTGTGTGGGTGCGAGTATGCATATGTGTGTATGCATGTATATGGAGGCCAGAGGTCATGTCCAGAGTCTTCCTCTATCTCTTTCCACCTTATTTTTTTGACACACAGTTCCTTGTTGAAACTGGAGCTCACGGAGAGGCAGCACGGGTTGGCCAGCGAGCCCCATACATCCTCCTGTCTCTGCGTCTCCCATTTAAGGATGACAGGCATATACCACCATACCCAGCTTCTCACATGGGTGCTGGGGAGCTGAACTCAGGTTCTCACATCTTGTGGCAAGTACTTGACTGAGTCATCTCTCCAGATCCACGTAAGCACTTTTAAAGATAGCTTGAAATCCAGACAAATGTGGAAAGAAAGAGTCTCCCACGGCCTCAAGAATAGGACATCTACAACAGGGGGCCTCGGGGGTGCTCATAGCTCTTCATCCTGGAATGTTTCTCTCCAGGTAACTGGGTTCTTATCATTAAAATTATATTTTACGCCGGGTGTGGTGGCACATGCCCTTAATCCCAGCACTCGGGAGGCAGAGGCAGGCGGATCTCTGTGAGTTCAAGACCAGCCTGGTCTACATAGTGAGTTCCAGGACACCTGGGGCTACAAGGAGACCCTGTCTCAAAAGAACCAAAAAAAATATTTTACTTGTCATAAGAATTTCTAATTCATTTGAAGTTCCTTGTCAGCATTCTGAATGGTTAAACCCCCACTGCTTGTTTTATGTGTATGTGGGGGTCTCTCTCTCTCTCGCTCTCTCTCCCCCCGCCGTGTGTGTATGTGTGTATGTGTGTCATGTGTGCTACGTGTACAGGTGCCCACAGAGGCCAGAAGATGGTGTCAGATTCCTCCTAAGCTGGAGCAACAGGCAGTTATAAGCGTTCTTGGAACAGTAGCAAGCTCTCTTAACTGCTGAGCCATCTCCCCAGCCCTCCCTCCCACTTCTTTAAAAATGCTCTGAAATTCCTGGTCACTTAGGGAAAGGATTCCTAAGTTTGGTCTATGTCTATGTCTTTCTTTTTTTCTTCTTACTTTATATCCTACCTCTGAGTCCTAAATCTCTATCTTGAGCCCTGGCTTCCTTTCTTGGTTCTGATCCATGTTCTTGTCTGGGTTCCAGATCCACCTTTCCAACCAATGCTGGCTGTACCCTCAGCCTTGGTCAAGTGCCCTCTGGCCTCTATAAGAAAGTCCAGTGGGTACTTAGCACAATCTATCTCATGACCTGTCATGCCACCTCCAATGAAGCCCGCATGAGATCCTCCGTGGGTTGAAGATGGAACTTCAAGGAAGGTTGCCTCTTGGAGTTGGCTGTGCTAAAAAACATGCAGTGTACTTGGCATGCTTTTACTTGCTATTATCTTTCTGACTGTCACTGCATCATGGGCTTTCAGGGGCCCAGAAAGCACCTGGTGTCCTTGACACCGCTGTCACTGCCTTTATTGGAATCTTTTAATTATCCTAGTATGCAGGAAGAGTTCTCAGGAACTCAATCACCAAAGACAACTTTGCCTCCAGATGCATCACTATTAATGAAAGCCATTTTAGATGCAGCAAGAAGTAGCTAAGCAAAATTAATGCTGGAAAGTCCAGGGAATAACGGATTTCTAGAAGAGAGACATAGATGAGTAAATATAGATAGAAGAAGGGTTTCTTGGTATTCATTACAATTCATGGATAAATTGGCAAGATTAAGACCACCTTGGTGTCTTTTGATAAAAGATCAACAAGAGAGCATTAAAAGGCAACTACAGACTGTATTTGAAAGTTGGAAAAGATAGGAGGGAACGATGGTTTCATAGGTCCCTAACATGGGATGATTTTTTGGGATCTAAGGGGTTAAGGAATGACTTAGAAGCCCGATGGCCCACTACAAATAAGCAAGGAATGTTATCAAATAGTTAAAAATGTAATATCAGGCACAGTTGATATCGAAAGTACTTGGTGGTTTAAGGTCATTCTGGCCTGAAATCACAAAACTAAGCAGAATTCTGAGTGCGTAATAAAAACTGGTAGTAGAAACCACAGTATCATAAAGCAGGAATTTGCTGGCTGGTACCAGGTTGATAGATAAGGAAATGAAATCACAAAACTAAGCAGAGTTCTGAGTGTGTAATAAAAGCAGGTAGTAGAAATCACAGTATCATAAAGCAAGAATTTGCTGACTGGTACCAGGTTGATAAGATAAAGAAATGTGTTTTGGCTATACATGATGGTTGGCAAAATTGTTTCACTTTTACTGAAAATCTTAGGAAGTGACTAATTACAGAACAGTCATGCTGATGATGAACTTTTGCAATCTTTGCTGTATATATTTCAAACCTTGCAGCTGCAAAAATACACTCAGACCTTCACCAAGTTCTTGTGTGTCTGTCTGTCACTCGCCAAATCCTTGCCCACTCTCTCAAGGACCCTGTTCCCGTCGGACTGAACTGCTCCGGCCTGTGCTGGTCCGTCGCAATGACCTCCCTCTGACTTAAGGTCTCATACTTCCATTGTCCCCCAGACCCCAGCAGCCCCTCTCTGGCCTCCTCTTTGCCCCTGACACCCTAGTATTAACATTTACAACCAGGGAGTCTCTCCTTCCTGAGGGTTCACCTACCAGTTCCTCTTAAGTTTGGCAAATTTAGCAAATAAAAATATAGGATATTTAGTTAAAACTGAATTCTAATGAATGATTTCCCTCAAGTTGTATCCTGTACAGTCTTTGGGGAAAACTTATGCTAATAACCATTCATCGTTGATATGAAATTCAAATCCCACTGGCAGTCCTTCAGCACTTGTATTGCCCGTGCCCTGACACTCTGTGTCTGTCATAAGCCACAGGGACCTTACAGCCTCCCTGCCTCTCTGTCCAGCTCATTAATGGTTTTGGATCACAGCTCTAATGGAGTCATGCTTCACGCACCACCGCCTGGTTCCTCACGCTGACATAGCACCATCGCACAAGCCTTGATGTGCCTGGCTGGTCCGTTATCTCACCAGTACCCTGCAGGGCTCCTGGCTCCAGCCCAGGTGCTGGCCATAGCTACGTAACGCACCGCAGACCTCCTTCCCAAGGCTGGCCCCTGCCATCCTTTCCACACAGAATGCGCGCCCTCGTCTGCCCACACCTGACTGCAATTCCACTGCCAGCATCCAGATGGCCTTGTCTGCCGATCACTATCTGTTTATCCTACTGCTTGGTGGATCCAAAATATTGAAAATTAGCAAGCTTACATGGTTAGAGCAAAGTTAGTAAAATGTCCCTGCCTGGAGCTTCCTGTCTAATTTCCTTCTCTGTGAAGACACCCAACCACACAAGGAATGATATCCAGGGTTGGTGGCATGCAGACACCAAGCTCCATCCTGGAGCTGCACGGTGAGTGGACCACACTAGCAGAGCTCTGTGCTCCCTCAACAGAGCCCCAGCCCCATGGAAAGGAAGTGTGGTGGGCTTCACTCAACACTGGCCCCAATCCTGTCCTGTATATTCCACCCCAGAGGCCCTGCTAGTCGTCTTCAGCCCCCAGCCCACCATGCGCCTCCCAGGCCATGAGCATTTACTCCCCTTTACCCCAGGAGGTCCACAGAAAGGTACTTGTGCTCAGTCACCAACCAGGCATGTGTCTTGACTCAACAAGGCATTCCTCTAAGACAAGGATTTCCTCTGTTTCCCTAAGGAGAACACCACCATGTTTCTCTATGGTCATCGATGACTGTACACATGTTGTCTTAGCATCCAACCAAAAACAATGGGCCCAAGGCAGCTAGCTAACTAAGCAAGGCAAGACTGTCCTCTAACTAGGTAAGTGTGAGAAGGCATTCCCTTAGTTTCCTCTGTGAACAAGTATTTACCCGCGTGCCTAGCAAGGATGTACATGTGGGCCAGGCCTCACTTGAAGGGGACAGGTTATAAGTAGGAGCTGTGTGGAATAAGCCAGGCCTGTCCCTTCCGTCCCCATAGCTGCCCCTGCCCCCACCCTTGGGCAGGATCTGAGCCGTCCAAAGATTGAGAAAGCATTCCTCTAGTTGAGAGCTATACCTGGATCTGCAAGAAACAGAATGAGTCCATCCTCTCCACTTCCATTGTCTTCTCCTTTCAAGCCCTGCTGACTCCCTGGTGCCCGTGGGACGCATCCCCCACTCCCTTCCCAGCACACTAAGTCAGCCTCATTGCTCTCCTGCCCCTGGCCTGGTCCCACTTCCCACTTACCTTCCACCACCTCATCCTTTCTCCTGCACACCTGGCTCCTCTCTGTGCGCCTACACATGCGGAGCCCAAATCTTCATGTCACTTCCCCATCTAAAACTCTCTCTAGATCCATCATCCTTACAGGACAAGGTCTAGATGCTTACTCTAGACCACGAGGCCCTCACAGCCCAGCCTCTGCTTGCTGTTATTATTCACTCACTCACTGATTCATTGATTCACTCATTTTGCAGCACAGGCACCAAACCCAGGGCATCAGGGCAGAGTAGACCAGTCCCCCTTGAGCTGTGACCCCAGCCCCTCCACCTGCTTTCAACTCCACTCCACCCAGTAAACAGCCCTCTACCTTCCACACTGGGCTGTGTGCTTGATACCAGAGATTTGAAGTCAGAGGGACCCAGGCTTAGAGAACAGAGTGGTCAGTGGCACAATTCCTGGATACGAGGGCTTAGCAGGCACCGAGGAGGCCTTTGGAGACTCATGTCCAGATAGTGGAAATTTCACTGAGGCTATAGCTGTGTCCAGGCCTCTTTCTACTATGTGATACAGCCTGGTCAAAAGGTCTGTCTAGCCTATTAAAATGTAAGAAAAACAAAAGAAAGATGATACAAGGTAAACCATGGTAAAATGTAAAACCCACACAATTTACTAAATCACAGTGAAATGAGCTTCTACGAACACCACAGTCAGGAGACAGAAACCCAGGGGAGTAATTAGAAACTCCTGAGCCTGGCCTTGGTGCCAGCCTGTGGGACGCTGCCAGGCACAGAACACCAAGATAACTGATACACAGATGCTGACAGTATTAAGGGAAAAGGTTCCCATGACTCTTCATTCCAACGTCTGAAAAAGAAGTTACTTTTAAAACTCTTGATGAGGACCAGAGAGAAGGTCCAGCAGGTAAAGGCACCTGTCACCCAGTCTATAAGGTCAGTCCTGGGAGCCACATGGTGATAAAGCAAAACAAATTAAGAAAATGCTAGAAGCCAAGAGACTAAATTTGATAAACTAGTAAGTGATTTTGAAGAGAGTTCCAGAAGGAGTTAAGGAGGGTGTTGTGGCAAAATTAAGGCAGAGATGAAGGGCATAAGAAAGATCTAGTGTGCTGTTGTCTTCTGTGCGTCTTCAGTCCAACACAGAACCGTCCAAGCCCGTGGCCCATGTTTTCAAACTGCAACCTTTGATCATGTCAAGAAACCAATTGTAGGTCATTATGGTCACTTGTTTTTAAATGAAAGAGCCAAATCTAACAGAAAACATTAGGTTCCAGTTCTTGATGAATTTTACATGACACTGTGTGTTCATTAGCTAGCAATTAATTAGCATTTTCTATGGAGGGTTTGCTGCTGTGAAAAGTCCAGGAGGCTTTCATAAGAAAGTGTCCCATTTTTGGCAAATGCTAAGCCCACTCAGTTATGAATGCTGAACTTCTCCTCATTTGTAGATTCTGTACTAAAATTAAACAGAGGACGGGGGTAGGGGGTGGACTGTTAGAAGTGGAAAGACACCAAATGAGCAGGCTGCAAACGAGTGAACTCGTAACAAACAGCCAGAGAGCAAGAACACGGACAGCTGAGTGCCAGTGTTTTCCTACAGCCTCCCGCTCAGTCAGTAAAGAACCCTGACACGGTTCCCTTCCCTCAGTGCAGCTCTGGGCATGCAGCACTGCCCAGAAACTGCTCGTCCAGTGAGCCTCGAGAAGCATCTGTGCTTTCTGTGATGGTCACTGTGCAGAGACCCAGCTGGTATCAGTCCCTCCACATGCAGCAGCTCTTGAAGGCTGGGATAACAGCTGGTCCATCGCAATATCCCCACCCCATGGCAGTGCCTGTCCAACAAGTCTGGATGAGATTGAACTAACAGGCATCAGAAGGCAATGAAGACTGAGTTCCCAGATGCTCTGATGTTCACATCGTTTTACAAGACGAAACAGATTTCAGTTCATTAAGTAAAAAACATTCTGAAGAGGAATTTTTTTTAGAAGTCCAGACTTAGGTGTCCAGGGAGCAAACAGCTCAAAATCTCCTATGCCAACTGGTCCAAAGGACAGATTGGCTCAAAGGACTTGTCACATCCCTTTATAGAATAAGGGCCTCTTGGCAGGTTGCTTAGGATACTGAGCTTGGACCTAATTTTTGGACCCAATCTGACTCTTGGGGAACACTGAAGCGACTTTTTCTAGTTTGGACAACTTGAGAGCAGCGAACACCTTGAATTTAAAGCTGTTGAGCTACCTTAGAGGTCCAGCCACATTGCTAACTGGAGCAGGCAGGATGCCCAGAGGAGTGGATTTGGAGAAGCAGTGACCGGCCAAATCAACCAAGCCCTGGCTCCTTCCTCATAAGAAGCCCAGTGTGAGGGTAAAGGAGGAGAGGATGCACAGTGGTCATTTGCTGTTCTCGCCTCTCCTTAAGCCCATCATCCCTCCATACCTGAGTCTAGACATCCAAACCAAGTCTAACAGTGCGGTGTCTACAGTAGAGCACTAAGATGCCCCGATCATGAACATACAAGGTATATGGTCCTGGCCTCCAGGGTGGATTTCCTGGGAAGGCAAATGGTAAGTCATCTGTCGGGAAGTCAGTGAAAAATGCCTGACTCCAAAGGGTTAACTCAAGTCCCAATTCAAAGGATTTCCCAGCAGTCCCTAGTCACGGTCAGCGCCTTGACCATCACCACTGAGGAGCCTCCTTATCAAGGACGTGGATGAGTTTAAAGGTAGAGATAAGAGCTTTCCTTCAAACACTCAGTGTCTTGACCCTTCCTATGTCTGCCTTACACAATCCAATCTCACTTCTCTATGAGCAGGAAGCAAGGAGCAGAGCTGGTCTACAGAGCTCCATGGGCACTAAAGCACCTGGCAGACAGGGCAGACTCCATCCCCCACCCAGACTCTAGCCCTGTCTCACTCTCACCATCGAACAGCACATGATGCAGGACTGTAAACTGCACTTGAATTAACCTGAGCACAATGCAGTCAAGGGGGCAAGTTGGCCAGGGTCCCCAGGATCATGAAGAAAGCATTTCACATGCTCTAAAATCAGACAGGAGCAAATTAGGCTTTGAAAATATTCTCTGTCATTGTGACATTGTGGCACATACTTTTCATCCTAGCACTCAGAAGGCAGAGACAGGTGGATCTCTGAGATGGAGACCAGCCTGGTCTTAACAAGTTCCAGGCCAGCTGGGGCTAAAAGGAGACCCCCCCATCTCAAAATCATTTAATTCTCTGTCTCTACTTGGTCCATATCTTCATTCCAACTTCAGTGTAACTTAATCTCTCCCTACCTCAGCTTCCTTAGAAACCACAACTTGAACCTAAGATTCATATCCATAATGTCTAGGGATGGGGACAGTGTCCAGGGCCTGAGCAACTGTCGGTTACCCCTAAGGATTTCAGTTTCATGCAAGGCAGAAGTCAGCAGGGGTCTGAAGTCCGAAGGATGAGGGCGTGGGGCTCCACCAGTTGGGCAGGAGCAGATCCGAAGTCAGAAGACTCTGGGATGGGCTCTGCGTGTCTCGTCTGCCATGAAAACACTTCTTTAACCTCCCCGTACTTGAACTGTCTCACCTGAAAACTGGGATTACTAAAGCCCAGGATTACTCTATGGGTTAAACACGGAACCATACATACAACCATGGGCTCCAAGTAGATGCCCATAAATGGTGATTATGCTGGTGATGGTTTGTCCCCTCAGAGATGCGTCCAATGAAGAGCTATCGCGTACCTGCCTCAAGGAGTCAATGACTTTCTCCAGAGCCTCTGATGGTCACTCTTCCAAATACCATCATGTCCCCCGCGTCCCTGCTCTCTCCCACACATTCCCCACTGCCGTGTGGTGACATAGCCTCCTCATCCTCCACATGGGAAATCCTACCATCCTCACTGACTCCTCCCTCTCCCCCACGGCAAGCCCGTCATTGGAGTCTTTGGTCTCTACTTCCATACATACCTCTACGTGATCTGTTTCTCTCCACCCCGTCTATCACCTTAGCTTCTTGGGTCCCTAGACAACTTGTCTCCAACCTGTCCGCCCTCCTCCCTGAAGTTCAGTCTCTGGCTTCACCGCTATCATCTTCCAAAGGTAAAATCTGAAGGTGCCTCTTCCTTGCGTCCAACGTATCATCAGTTCCCCAAGTAAAACACCCATCCAAAGGGCCCCCCAGTAAAACACCCGTCCAAAGGGCCCCCCAGTAAAACACCCATCCAAAGGGCCCCCCAGTAAAACGCCCGTCCAACAGGGCCCCCCAGTAAAATGCCCATCCAAAGGGCCCCCGAGTAAAATGCCCGTCCAAAGGGCCCCCCAGTAAAACACCCATCCAAAGGGCCCCCCAGTAAAACACCCATCCAAAGGGCCCCCGAGTAAAATGCCCATCCAAAGGGCCCCCCAGTAAAACACCCATCCAAAGGGCCCCCCAGTAAAACGCCAGTCTAACAGGGCCTCCAGAGCTGCACAGGCCACTCCCCAACCTCATCTTTCACTGTGACTCCTTCTGCCTTGTCACACAGGCTACCCCTCCTCTTGGAGCCTTCCTTCACCCCTCTGTTCTCCACACTAACTCATTTTCAATTCTTGGGTTTCTGCCTGGGAGTCCGGGAAACCTTTGTACTTGAATCTTGGGATAAATGCCCGTCCACTGTATTCCAAATGATGCCTTGTTCATCTCCTGCAGCAGCAGGGAGCCCCATGTGGACAAAACCCATTGTGTCAGTGAACCATCTTGTGTCCCTCAAAGAGCTACACACAAAGGAGACACTCAAATATTTGCTGGATGATCGAAGTGGACGTTAGACGTTGACCTTCCCTGAGGAGCAATCTCCGGGAGATGGTACCAGTGGCACTGAGCTTCCCCGTGGCTAAGACAACCCCAGGTACCAGGAGTGCATCCAGGAGGGCAGCACGTACCTAGGATGGCCACCACCTCGTCATCCTGGATCACCTCCAGGGAGCCCGAGACCACGAAGCAGAGGCTGTCCACGCTCTCGCCAGCATGGTAAATGAGGTCCCCTGGGGCACAATGCACCGTCTGGAACTCCATGGCCAAGGCCCGCAGGCAGCCATCACTGGCCAGCCGGAAGGCAGGGTGCTCCTTGAACACCTTGCGGTTCAGATGCACACAGATGTCAGCGCGCATGTCCTTGGGGCAGATCTGCAGGACCTGGCCAGACGGGGAAGAGACAATGTGAGTGTCCACGCCATGGTGTCCCTCCCTCAGTACCCAACACCCATGGAGCCGGACTACACTCTTGTAGTCCACGGAGCCCCTGCCCTCATGGTACTTCCATTCCACGAGAAAGACAGACAGCATGTACAATCTAGAACAATCTGCTGAATGCTTAGTACATGGGTCTGAAAGTCGGGGCTGGGAACAGACTGGACAGGAGGAAGGCTTCTCTGAGGAGGTGGCCTTGTAACTGACACCTATGAATCAGTCAGTGTGAGCTGTGTGAAGGCGGAACATTTCAGCAGGACAAACACAAAGGCACTGTGGGCCTGAGTCACAGAGCACATGAATGAGCAGGAGCCAGGAGATGCTGAGGTGGGGCAGAGTGTGCTGGGCAGGCACAGCTGAGGACCACAATGCACACTGAGTGTGATGGGGGACAGCAGAGGATTGTGGGGAAGGGGACTGATGTGAGCTGAAGCCCAGGGTGAGGTTAGAGAGTAGACCCTTGGAAAGACTGGTAGGGACAGGGCAGCCAGGGAGAAGTGGGCACATTCAGATTACATCCACAAACGAGCCAATCAGTTAGACTGATCTATAAGATCTGTATACGTTTAAAGGGCACAGTGTGTGTGTTTCACATAATATGTGATCAAAGTAATCAACATATCATCTCCTTAAATATTTGTCACTTGTTCGTGTGGAGAAGCCGTCGACGCCCTTTTCTAGCTGTTGGGAAATACACAGTAAATTGGTTAACTGGTAGGAAATTACGGCTAGGAGGGATGTATTCTGGAGTTCTATAATGCTCCAGGGTAAACACTTGACTAAAAAGTGCATTTTGAATACAAATCCAACATGATTTTTTGATAGACTAAATATGGGGTAGATATTTACACAAGCCCTGCACAAGATCAAGTCAGTCAAAATTCCAGCACGGATGGGGGGCGGGCTCCTGAGTCCAACCCCCAACAGCTGAGGAGGTACTGGCAGTTGATGGCTGCTAAGGGAGGGACAGTCAGCTTTCTTTGGGGATGTGCCTGCTGGTAGGTTGCCCATGTCCCAGTGAATGACCCCACATGGTTAGCACTAATGGAATCAGTGGGCTATTAATAACTATTTTATATTATAATACAAAAGGACATGAAGTCAGGAGGGAACCAGTTAGTAGGTCCCAGGAAGAGTTGGAGGGAGGTAGCAGGCATGGATAATAAAAGACATTGTATACAAGTATGAAAATTTTCAAAGAATAAAATTATTTGTAAAAAATGAGCTATATGAAGCCAGATTTTTCTGAGTGCTTGCTATAGGCAGGCATGACTTAGCACATCATCCACTTAGTTAAAATTTATTCACCAAGCTCCCACAGTGTACCAAGTATCATTCTAGGCTCTGATAATGTGACAGTTTTTTAAAAGTGGACAGAAATCTCTGTTCCCATGAAATTTACCATCTAGCAGAAGGCAGCAAATGATAAGCAAAACAAATAAAATTTAGTAGCAATCACCTCGGAGACTGACACAAGGAAAGAGACACAATAAGGGGAGTTCTAACTTCACCTCAGAAAGTGTGATGTGCGTTCAGTAACTCCACCCTCACAGAAACCCACTATGTGCTATTAATTGTAACAGTTCCGGGGAAACTGAGGCACAGGGAAGCACTATAACTTGCCCAAAGTGGCACAGTTAAGAGATGGCAGAGCTGGGCTTGGAGGTGGGTAGCCTGATCACAGCCAGGTAGTTCTGCAAACTAATGGCTTGTGGTATTTTCCCTCTGTGGTACTGAAGACAGAGCCAGAGCTTTGCACATGCCAGGTAAGCACTCTACTGTCTGAGCTATGTCCCCAGCTCCAACTTCCACCATTTCAAGAGCAAACTGAGAACTGCAGGCCACGTGGATCTCATTTTCTAAACAATTGAAAACTTGCCCAGCTTTTCTGAGGGAGAAATACGTCTCCGGACTAAGAATTTGCCAGAAATCACTGCAGGGCTCCCTCTGCAGCAAGCATTAAGTTAACATTATAGGACACCATGGAGTGGACATTTCTAGAGAAACCAGAAGTGTTTCAAAATAACAGTGCCTTCCACTCTATTCTGTGACCCAAGCCGGTCCACTTGTGCCCACTCACCGGACACCTCTTCATGTGGTGCCGGGAACTCTGGGCCCTGCTCCTCTGCCTGGACATCAGCCTCCCTAGCTCAGTTCTCACCTTGCCTTTGATGACTTCACGCCTACCCACCTCCAACATGGAGGTGGAGCGGCAGGAAGAGGTCAAGTGACTGAAATCCTAGTCACTTCCTCCCCAAGTGACATAACTGCTCCATGCTTTGGTGTCTCCTGTAAAGTGTGTACTATCCACCTTGACTCCAAAGGTTAAAGGAGGTTGCATCTGCCTGGATGTGTCTCTGTTTCTGGGCACCTCTGCATTCCTGTTCTGGTTACAGGATGCCTAGGAAGTAAACCCCTCTCTGGGAGTGTGGACAGATGAAGGATAAAGGCACAAGGCCCCAGCTGAGTGCTCAGTAGGTACCTGACCCACAAGGCTCAAAACAAGATTCCTGAAGAATATAGATTTGAGGTTTTTCTCCACGTGGATACACACACACACACACACACACACACACACACAAATCATGTTCAAACAGTGCCCGGTGGCAAAACCAAGATTAATTCTCCAGGTGAGTTCACATTTAAATATTTGGTTCCCTGAGCTGGGCTCAGCTGGCAGAAGATGCTAGTGAATAAGGACTTGGCATAGAAGCAACAGATTCAGGGCACAGATCCCAGAGCCCATGGAGAGGACAGAGCAGGAGGGAGGGGGTCTGAAGAGGAGGAATCACAGTCAGAGGGGCATCTAGCTTCTCTGTAGTTCCTTCTGAAAGTTCTACTCTGGGGAGGGCAGATTCTCTCTCTCTCTCTCTCTCTCTCTCTCTCTCTCTCTCTCTCTCCCTCCCTCCCCCTCCCTCCCTCCCTCCCTCCCTGAGAAAGAGGCTCAGGCCTGAATCCCACAGCCTTCCTGGTCTATGCCCCTCACCCTTATCTTCCTGTGGGCCTCTCCTGTGAGCTGTTACTGTGGAGGAGCCTCCCTGGGCTGGGGAGAGTCGCAGAGTCAAGGTTAGGACACTCTGGCTGGGTATCACAGGGTCAGGCTCAGACTCTCTGAGCTGGGCCCCACAGACTGAAGGTCTTAGAGATCAGGTGACTTGGGGTTCAGTCCTGCCCTCAGCACCCGTTACACATGTGAGCTCCTTCAGACTTAGATCCTAGGGCTGAGTCTTCCCTTTATATGTGCAGGATTTCAAGAGATTCTACTTGCTATTGTGTGAAAATGTGTGATGCCTGGCACACGCCAGAGTGTAGTGCCTGTGGGTCCCCATTTAGTGTCATCATGAAGACTTCACAGTTCAGACAAAAGGCCCACAGAGGCCAGGTGTTCTCAAAGTTCATCTAACGTCGATGTGTTACAGACTAGGAACTGGAGCTCAGAAAACACTGTGTTCAATGTCACTGTCTAGTTCTGGAGGGCAGGGCGGCAAGAAGCAGGGGCCTCAGGGTGCGGTCTCTCCCCAGAAGCTACTGACACCTCTGCCAACTGGGCTTCCTGTGAGGTGCCACAGTTGGGTCTCTGGACCAGGACCTGGGGTAGATCCCAAAGCCCTCCAGGAAGGCAAGCGGGGGAGCCAGACAAGAAGGCAAATGCTGACTGTGCAGTGTCCCAGGCAGCTCTCCAGACAAAGGCATAAAGTGCCTGGGAAAAGGAGCTGCAGGGCAGAGATCAACGTTCTTTCTGCTCCGCCAGCTGCCAGGCACCCACAGAACTAACAGGTGTTTTTGCCAGAGAGGAGCAGAAACCACAGAGTTGGGTAGGAAGCTGGCAAAGCCGGGACCCAAGCACAGCCAGCCAACGCCCTGCCCGTTAGGGAAGTACGAACAACTTCATCTGGCTTCAGCCCGCTTCCTTCCAGTACCTGTTTTACATGTAGGAGGGAGGGCCTGCAAGATGGTTCAGTGGATAAAGGCACTTGCTGACAAACTTGAGAACCAGAGTTCAATCCCTGGGACCCACATAATGGAAGGAGTGAACCAGCTCAAGCAAGTTGTTCTCTGACCTCCTCAGGCCCACCATGGCACACATGTACACACACACACAAAATGCAATAAAAATTTTTTAAAGAGAGAGGAGAGACAGTAGGAAGAGCATAGCATAAACTCTGAAGCCAGATAAAAACTGGGCTCAAATCCTGGTGTTATCCTAGACCAGGGGACGTGAACAGAACACATCGGGTCTCTTGTCCCCATTGTTTAACAGATCTCACAACCCTGTCCTCCCGACGCTGATGTGAGACCCACACAAGGCCCAGCGGGCTGCAGTCATGCAGGACAGAAACAACAAACATCAGATCTTTCTGGTTTTCTCAGACAAGCTTTTGCCACGTAGCCCAGGAAGATCAGAAATTGAAAGCTATCCTCAGCTATAATAGTGAGTTCTAGGCCAGCCTGGGCTACACAAGACTATCTCAAAAAGCAAAACAGGAAAGAAGTAGAAAGAAAGGACAAAGAAAATTTATAAATAAACCTCTGTATCTTTTCTCTGTTCTTTCAAAAACCACCCAGATTACTTTATTGAAATGCATCTGAAATCATACGACTGTTAAGAGAACCAGGAGGGGTTTGCCACTCTGTATTACACAGGTGGATAGCAGATTCCCAGAGGGCACCTAACTTATCTCTGGCTAAATCAACTGATAACTAAGGCACAGTCTTCCACCTGTGCTGTCTACACATGTCTGAGGACAATTGTTATCTGGGTACTTACTGACCCTGTCCATCACCCTCTATGCTCAAGGGCCTGGGATGGTGACTAGGAGTCTGTTTTTTAAAATTTATTCATTTTTATTTATGTGTATGAGAGTTTTGCCTGCATGTATGTACCTTGTGCGTACAATGCCCACAGAGGCCAGAAAAGGGCATCAGATACCCTGGAACTGGAATTATTATGGTTGTGGGCTGCCATATGGGTGCTGGGAACAGAACTCGGGTCCTCTGCAATGACAGCCAGTGCTCTTAATTGCTGAGTCGTATCTCTAGCACCAGGAGTCCGTTTTCAATGACCACATCATGGATTCTTACCAGGTCTAAGAGGAGGCTGAACTGGGTAAGATGCGGCATTTAAGGGGAAGACTAAAAGTGATTGAGATAATTATACTTAATGCAGTATGTCTTTTAAAATTAAAATTCATTCTTAGAAAGTCAGGATGAACAAAATATCCACATTTTTAATAAAGACCAGTTTGGCAACTGGTGAGCCATCTGGGAACCTGGGGAGAAAGGAAGGATCAGTGCATCACTTCCCTCTTGCCAGAGCTCTGGTTCATATCATGGTCCAAGTTTGGGAAGCTGCCCCGGACAGGTGGACATCTGCGTCCTCTCTCCAGGGAGGCACACAATAATCCTTTGGAGGAGGGACCTGGGGATCTCACAGTAGGCACATTGGGTTTGGAGCCTCACTGCCCCAGGTAAAACCGGGGTACAGAAGTGCGGTCAAGCACCCCACATTACCTTCTCAGTGTCGATGCCCCTGGACATGGACCAGGTGGATACGATGTAGTCCATGACACGCTCGCTTAGCCCTTTGGGCACCTGGTAAAGCTTCAGGAAGTCCCGAACACTGTTGAGCATCTCATGGTATCTGTTGGTGTTGGCGTACATCTGCTGGAAAATGGTCGTCACATTCCCGAAGATGGTGGCGTAGAGAAGAGCTGGAGGGAAGGAGGAGCAGAAGAAACGTGAGTGACCCCTGAGCCAGTCTCCAGAGTGAGTGACTCCCTCAGAGGAGGCCCGTGGCCAGAGCTGGGCTCCCTGGTAGTGTCCAGACCTCAGGAGAACCTCACATCTCAAGCCAAGGAAAGAGACTCTCAAATCCTACAAGGAGGGTCAACGCAAGGTTAGGTGTGGACCAGGTGGAGGAGACCTGGTGTGGCTAGCACCTCAGACACATGTAGCAGAGGCAGACAGCCGTTTACACTGCCTGTCACAGGAAATTTGAGCTGTGCCTGAGGCCACCAGTCAAATGTATGCTGCTCTGGGCCTGGAGAGAAGGCTCAGTGGGTAAGAGCACGTACTGCTCTTGCAGAGGACCTGAACTCGGCTCCCATCACCCACGTTGGATGGTTCACAACCACCTGTAATTCCAGCTCCAGCAGATCTGAAGCCCTCTGCCCCCTTTGTGGGCACCTGCAGTCATGTACCCATACCCATACACAGACACACATGCACACATTATCAAAAATAAAAACGAAGTCCTCCAGGCCTGCCCCTTTTCACATTCACATAAGGGCTCCAATGCCCCCTGTCCTTACCATCTACACTGACATGTTATTGTCTGTCTTTCGTGTCACCTTCTATGATGGTTAGCTTTAACTGTCTCCGTGACATAACCTAGAATCACCCGCAGAGCCTCAATGAGAGACTGTCTATTTGGTGGGCCTGAAGGCATGTCTGTAGGGGATGTTTTGATTAAGCTGATTAATATGGGAAGATCCAGCACTCTGTGGTCAGTACTAGCCCCTAGGCAGGGGTCCCGACCGTGTACGAATGGACATGCTGAACCGGGTTCAAGCCAGCCGGCACGTGTGCATTCTTCTCTCTGCTTTTGACTGTGGCTGTGCTGTGACCAGCTGTTTGACGTTCTGCCTTGATTGTTCCACCATGACAAACTGTAGCCTGGAATTACAAGTGAAATGAAGCCCTTTATTTCCTAAGTTGCTTTTTGTCAAAGTGTCTTATCACAACAACAGACATGAAACTGTGGCGCCACCCCAGGGAGTGTGAACGCGGAGCTGGGAGTGTGAACGCGGAGCTGGGAGTGTGAACGCGGAGCTGGGAGTGTGAACGCGGAGCTGGGAGTGTGAACGCGGAGCTGGGAGTGTGAACGCGGAGCTCACTGTGGCTTTGATCGGCCATCTGCTTGGCCAACGATGTCGAGCACGTCCCACCTGGCAGCCATTGTACGTCTTCTCTAGACAAATGGTCATTCAAGAGTTTTCCCAATCATATTGTTTGATCTATCTATCTATCATCTATCTATTTATCATCTATCTATCTATCTATCATCTATCTATTTATCATCTATCTATCTATCTATCTATCTATCATCTATCTATCTATCATCTATCTATCTATCTATCTATCATCTATCTATCTATTCATCTATCTATCTATCTATCATCTATCTATTTATCTATCATCTATCTATCTATCTATCTATCTATCATCTATCTATCTATCATCTATCTATCATTTATTATTTTCTTTCAGTGTCTGAGGCAGGAAAACAAAGCTGCCCACTCATAGCAGTCCTGACAATGATCTTCAAGGGCTGATCTTGGCCTCCAGACCTGGCTGAGGAGGAAAGGGATCCCACAGCTCAATGTGAGAGGCTCCCATTTATTATTTTATGTGTATGAGTGTGTTGCCTGCATATGTAAGGGTACCATGTCGTGCAATGCCTGCAAAAGTCAGAGGAGGGCATGGGATTCCCCTGGAACTGGAGTTACAGACAGTTGTTAGCCATCATGTAGGTGTTGGGAATTGAACCCAGGTCTTCTGCAAGAACAGCCAGTGCTCTTAATTGCTGAGCCATCTCTCCAGCCCATCTGATCTTTTCATAACTAAATTGCAAGAATTCTTTATATATTTGAGTACAGACTTGTTATCAGACATGGATTCTGCAAATACTTTCCTCACGTGTATTATCTTTATTTTTAAACATTTAAAAAATATTTATTACTTTTATTTTATGTGTATGAGTGTATTTATTGCCTGCATGTATGTAAGTGCACCCATGTCATGCAGTGCCTCTGGAGGTCAGAAGGGGGTGTTGGATCCCCTGGAACTGGAGTTAGGACAGTTGTGCTGGGAATTGAACCCAGGTCCTCTGCAAGAGCAACCAGTGCTTTAACCACTGAGCCATTTCTCCAGCCCATCTTTATATTTTTAAAGATTTTTGTCTGTGTGCGTGTATATACACATGCATGTGTGTGTGTCTGTGTGCGGTGGTCAGAGATCCTCAAACACCCTCAGTTGTTCACCTTGTTTTTGAGACAGTCTCTGACTGACCCTGGTGATCACTGATTTGATTAGAGTGACTGGCCAGGAAGTCCCAGGGTCCTCCTGTCTCTACTTCTCAGCACTGGGGTTGTGGGCTCTGCTGTGCACAGCTTTTACACAGACGCTGGGGATCCAAGCTTGGGCAGTAAGTGCCACACCCACTGAGCCGTCTTCCCAGTCCCTTCTTTCTTCTTTTACACCATCATCTGCAGCACAGAAGATTTTACTCTGATGTAATTTGTCTTTTTTTCTTTTTAACTGACTTATTAAGCAAGCTTAGTTTGTTTATATGTTACTCTGTGTATAACTATTGCATTATTCCTTTATTTTTAAAAAGGCAAATATTTTATTAAAAATTCTAGTTATTTAAGGAATAACTAGAGTTTACAGGAAGTTGGAAGATTGTACAGGGATTCCAGGCACCTTCACATCGTTTCCCTCAGTTCTACACCTTCCATGAGGAGCACAGGTGTGAAGCCAGAAGGCAGGCATTGCCAGAGTATACGTGCTGCCTGGTGCCACTCAATCATATGGTACATTTACATACCCAGTGCTGTGTTCAAAATGTGGGACTATTTAGTCACCAGAGAATGCCCTCACGCAAGGCTTTATAGCCACATTCCTTCCCCAGTAACCGTACATCAATTTTCTTTCCTGTAATTATATCATTTCTTAAAATGTTATATAAATGGAATTGCACAGTGTGTGACATTTCGAGGATGACTTTTTTACTCAGTGAGATGATCGTAAGGCGAATCCAAGCTCTTGCACATGTCAATGATGTTAACTGATGAGTACCGCATCTCTGCATCTCTGTGCCACAATCACTTCTTTCCATCTTATTCAGGCTTAGAAGACAGACTAAGGGATAAAAAGCATAAAAAAGGACGCACGGTGCTTGAGGTCAGGGAAGGACTGAAGACACAAACCCACTTGATAGGAACTGCACACACGCCAGGAAGAGTCAAAAGCTGCGCTGCGCGGACCTGAGGTTTTGTAGCCTAGCTGGCCCCACTTGCTGTTCACGCTCTGCTTCCTGACTGTGCGTGAGATATGGATGTGCTATGGTACAGTGCTGGGCCCACTGGGTGTGGTGTGATACAGTGCTGGGCCCACTGGAGCCTCGAGCTCCCACTACCAGTCCTTCCCCAAGAACCGTGAACCTAAAACAAACCCTCCCTCCCTCGTGTTGTTCCTTGTCCTGTATTTTGTTGCAGTAATAATACAGTCCGCTTAATTTTTTATCAAATTTTGCAAATGTCATATTTTGATCATACTTAGAACCCCCTGCCCCATCTGCACCCCCTCCTTAATAACCCCAGCCCAATTTAATGCACTTTGTCATTGATGACGGCATGCATAAGACCCACATGAGCTCAAGCCAGGCAAAATTGCAGCATAAGTGGGGAGGTGGGGAAGAACCCCACCTTAGCTGAGGAGCTGTGGGCAAACGATGTCTTCTGGGAGAGGGAGAGACAGTTTTCTTTAAGGGTGTGACTCTGGGTAGGGTAGCCAGGCTCCAGTGGGTAGACCATACCAAAGGGCATTTGGGGACACAAATTTGACTCAGTGGGCCTTAATTCATACAGCAGAGTACAGTGCCCTTGTTTATGATGGGGAGAGGTAGCTGTCCCATTGCAGGATGCTAGGAGGAGTCAGTGAATAACACAGGCCAGGGGTTGTGCTGATGGGACCAGCTCCACAAGAAATCACAGTCATTCTTTCTGAACCACCCACCACCAGTGTTCATTCACATCTAAACCTCAGTCACCCCAGATTCTGGCCCCGGCTCTTGGCCGTGCTGGGTGTACCCTCCTGTGGTCACTGGCCTGTGTTTTTCCTTACATGTTCTGGTGTGCGGAAATTATGATAGAGTATTTTCAGGGGCATCTTCCTTTCCGTACTATAGTTGCTTAATAAATGCTGTTGATAAATGAAATGGCTGTCTGTGAGATTAGTTTTGTGTGCGCAACTGGACCAACAGTACCGTGTTACCTCAGTCTTGGGAAGGAGTGCAGATTTTCACACTTGCCCTAGAGCTCCTAGATCTTTGGGAAGGAAGGAGGCTCAGGAGTTTTTTCCAAACTCTTCAGGTGACTTTGGTGGGGAGGGTGTTAAGTTTGAGCTCTGCTCTGTGCACACCAGTCCTCAATGTTTCACTAGTGAGCTGTGAGTGTAATGTTCCACTCCAAGTAAGAAGTTGGGCAGAGGGAAGAGAAGGTCCTGCACTACAGTGAGGGGCATGAGGGGCCTCAGCTAACCTCACTCCACCGGACCCAACAAAACAGCAACACGGTTCAGGGAGGAGACGTGACGCCACGCGCAGGCAGGACTTCTATGACCAAGACAAGCGGATGGACTCCTCTGTACCCAGCTCTGAACCGACTGCCAGCGCTAGCCTCATGACATCTCTACCTCCTCAGTCATGGCCCCAGGCTCAGGAAGAAGTCCCAAGATGGAGAACATAAAACACACCTACGTTTCCCTATTTATAACAAGAAAAGCCTGAAAACTCTCATCTAATATTGTGCTAAATATATCTCAAATTCCTACATGATTCTGCTGTGTTGGGGAATGTCACTTAACAAGCGCAGTTCTAACTGGGGAGACAGAAGGTCATTTCCAGATACTTCTCATCTATCGAATGAACAACAGCACCCACAGCTCCATAACCCATTAACAGTGTAGCCCACACCACCTCGCTCTAACCAGCATTTTAATAGCAACAAAGATAAAAGAACAACAATTTCCACAGGCAATTGCTCCTTCAAATGAGTCAAGATGGCCAGACGCTGGCTGCAGCGGTCTTCTCATAATTTGCTGCTGTGACTTTTTGTGTTTGCTTAGTCCCGGGTCTCGGGTGAACAGACTTGTTACGGGGCACGAGGTAGCTGTCTGGAAGGTGTTTACAAGCCCAGGCTCTGCCTCATGCCAGGATGAGAACCCGGGTTTGCTGGTTCTCCTATGTGAGCCATCAGAGGGAACCTAATTAACAAAGTCATTTAAGAGAACAGACCCTTTCTCAAGCCGTTTAAATGCACACAAGAACTTGGGACACACTTTTCAGTGGTACCTCTTCTACTCAGTTACAGACCCTCACAAAACTCAGACCTCTAAGTCATACAACAAAATGAAAGCAGAAAACTTCTCAGAAGACACTGCTGTCTCCCTGACCAATTAAACTGGAACATCACAATGCCCGGGTAGAGAGTGGCTTTTGAAGAAATGCCCCTCCTTGTAACAAAGAAGACATGAAGCTCGCTTTGCCAATGGGCAGCCCTGCTCTCCGTGTCTCTAGCGTATATGGATTTTCCAAACTGATCATCATCTCTCATGGTTTCAAAGTGTCCTTTAGTTGCTAGGTGACACCAAAGGTCATAGTGCCTCTCTTCATGTTGTCACCAAAATAATCACCCAGAGTGACAGACCCCTCGGTCTTCCACCACACAGGATTCTGGGTAGCAGACCTGTCATACCTACGGAGTCCATATCTCTGACTGAATCAATGTCCCTGACTCCGCTATTGCAACTGTGAGGCTCTAGAGACTGTCCTCTTGGGGCACTGGGGTTTTTTGGTTTGGTTTGGTTTTTTTGAGACAAGGTCTCCCTATAGCCACAGCTTGCCTTGAACCCGCTATGTAGACCAGGCTGGCCTCGAACTCACAGAGATCTGCCTGCCTCTGCTTCTGCCTCCCAAGTGCTGGAATTAAAGGTGTGTGCCACCATGCCCCACCCAGACTCTACAGTCTTTATTGTACTGACAAAGGGTCTGAGTCAGGGGCTGAAGAGATGACTTGGTGGTCATCTTCCAGAGGCCCTGGGTTTGATTCCCAGAACCCACATGGTGACTAACAACAACCATGCATAACTCCAGTTCCAGGGAACCTGACACCCTCTTCTGACTTCTGTGGGCATGGCACGACATGTATGCACACACACACACACACACACACACACACACACACACACACACACACACACGAATGAAAAAATGACCCCAATTTCGAAAGTCAGCACATCAGTGAAATTTTGCACAAAGCATAAGTGATTTCTAGTTGTGTATAAAATCCTCTTGATGAAGCAAGTGGCACATGGAGGGGCCAGAGAGCCTTTGTGGGGTGAAAGGAGCCAGCAGAACACACCACAGCAGAGTCTACCGGTGAAGACACGTCCTCACATGCTGGCTTCTGCCCCGGCATCTCCTCAAGGCTGTCTTCTCTGCTTGGACCTCTTTCTCTTCTAGAGAACAGGTTCCAAGTCCATTAATAAAATACAGTAAGCCTTTACGGAGTGCGTTCCTTGTGCCAAGCACGATGCCTAGTACTACAGAGGATGTTTCAAAAGAACCTCACAGCAAACTTTCATAGTGTGTGCTATTATGATCTAGATATTTATAGCGTGATATTTAGAAACTAGGAAACAGAGAGGTTAAGTAATTTCTCCCAAGTCACACTACAGGCAAGTGGTAGAGCCAAGATTTGAACTGTGGCAGTCAGAGACCCAAATGCTCCACGGCCACACTGGTCCCTGCCTTCACAGCCGGCTTCACCTTTCACACCTGCTGTTTCCCGCCCTTAAGATGAACTTACACAGTGCGTCCCATCACACCCAGGCTTCTGAGACTGTTCCCAAACATCCATCATCCTCAGAAACGTGGCCTCCGTAAGTCAGGCTCTCAGACCGGCCTCAGGACATGCTTTTACATTTTTCTTTTGTTGTGCTTTTTGAAACAGGGTTTCATACAGGCCAGGATGGCTGCAACTGTCTACGGTTGAGGATGGCCTTGAACTCCTGATCCTCCTGATTCCACCTCCATGGTTTATTTAGATTTAGGTTTATTTAGATTATAGGTATGAATTACCACACTTAGCCTCGTTTCCACTTTTTAAAAAAGGTTTTATTTTCAGTTCTGTGTATATGTGTGTGTATGTGAGCACGGGTTTGTGCATATGAGTCCCTGTGGGGGCCAGAGGGCATCAGATCCTCTGGACCTGCAGTTATAGGCCTTTGTGAACTGCCTGATATGGGAGCTAAGAACCAAACTTGGGTCCTCTGCAAGAGCAGTGTGTGCTCTTAACCGCTGAGCTGCCTCTCTAGGCCCTATTTCTGCTTTTTCTTTTCCTTATACATTTTAATTGGTTGCATATATTAACATGTACTATAAGATTATTTTCTAAGAAATATTACATAATAAATGGATACTATAAAAATATCTGATTAGTTAAAAGTAACAAGCATTAACAGCTACATATAAAACTCAGTCTGTTCAGACTGGATAGGGGCCTTTAATGGAGCGGACACAAGTCCCTGTTTCTACTTTTAAACACTAAAAACCACAAACAGGCTTTCTTTACGTGGGTTATGTCTATCAATATTTAAAACATGAGAAAGATAACCTAATACAAATTCTAAGTGTGCATTTATTCAGTCAAAAATAGCACCACACTTACTGCATGCTCCTGTAGGTGATACATTCCACAAAAATAAGAATGTCACAAGCAGAGAACAATTAGTAAGAGGAAAGCCACCTAACACTTGGCCAAATCCTTTCAGTGTCTGGTTTACTAGGTGACAGGTGCCTGCTTTTCACTCGGTGTAAGGAGGAAAATCTAGCCTTTTGCAGTATTTCAGTTGAGAGGAGAAGTCACGTCACAGCTGTTTTAGAGGACATTTTTCTCGGAGACTTTCTTGATGGTCCCTGCATGGTCTCCTCATGCAGCTCATCTACACATGGGGTCTAGAACCTTCTCAAAGCACTTTTCCCACTGGCCGTCTCACTCTTCTGACAACTCTTCTGGGCCACATGATTTCATAACATCAGGCATGGGTCACTTGTGGAAAACGGGTTGTCTTTCGTACATCTTCCAAAATTCAATGCATTTTATTAAACAATATCTATTTCTAAATCATAGCCAAGCCAGTATGGTGGTGCAGTCTCAGCACTCGAGAGTTAGAGGCAGAAGGATGGTGAGCTGGAGGCCATCCTCCAACCACATAGTGAGAAGGTCTCAAAAAACAGAATCACGTTCATTAATTACCAGTAATCTCATCACAACAGTGTTGGGTGAAGGAAAGTCAAAGTCACAGTAGCAGATACAAGCTTCCCATGGTTATAATTTTTTGCTTAAAAGTCTTACTTATATCTTTGCCAACACACACTGAGAATTGCTTTGAAGTGATGGTCTTGCCTCATTCACTTCTGCCAAATGTTCTACAAATCCTGGAGTCCGAGTAACTGGGGTTCTCTGTCAATCACTCAAGTAGGAACTATTTTCTATGGAACAGCGAGAGTTCATCTTGGGATCCGACTGCACAGATGCTGCTCCTTGAAAAAGCCATAGTATTGCTGGGTGTGGTGGGGCACACCTTTAATCCCAGCACTCAGGAGGCAGAGGCAGGTGGATCTCTGTGAATTCAAGGCCAGCCTGGTCTACATAGTGAGTTCCAGGACAGCTGGGGCTACAGGGAGACCCCGTCTCAAAAAAACCAAAACAAAACAAAAAAAAAAGCCGAAGTATTTCAGCGTGCAGATGGGCTTTGTCAGCTTGCTCAGAATAGGAAGATCTACTCAAGGGTCAAGTCTTAATAATTTAAGTGAAACCGCTTTTTTAATGAGGGAATGCCGGCAAGGAATACAGCGATATTAATATGATGAGGATGGTCTTGAGTCACATGGGGTCAGCCACTTTGCACCGTGCCTCAGACTCACACAGTACAACAGACAAGTAAACATCTCAGTTCTTATGAAAGTCACTTCACTCCTGATCCCCGAGGCTCCACCGACCTTTGAGACTGCTTCCCACAAACTTCTTACGGCCAAATCACAGGTCACCTCCATGAGGAAGTTTATCTAAAGGTCCCTTTCCTCTGAGCCAGCACGTGCCATGTACAAACTTCTAGTGTCGTGTGTAAACATTTTGTTAGGGGTAATTATATCACCCTTTTCCCCCGAAACTGTCTATTCCCTCAGGGCGGAAACCACATCTTGTTCATTTCTGGGTCTCCAGACTTTATGACACCAGGCCCAGGCCAAGTGCTTGAAACCTGTCTCTGGGGAATGGAAAGCTTGCTTGGCACACTGCGTAAAACAATGTATACCCCCTTTACCCACTCTCTGTAATCCTACTGCTCCTCCTTCAAGTGACCTGTGTCCCCCTTAAACCTGGCAGGCCTTTGAGACCCCCTCAGACACAGCATGGATGAGAAAAGCTATGTCCCTTCCTCATCCCCTGGGCACTCACACTTGGAACAGGACCCTCAGGCTTTGAGAAGCACGGGCAGCTATAGGCAGATCTACAGGGAAAGGACCCCAAGCCCTGGACTGTCTAGCTGATTGCCCAGCCTTCGTCCATGGACCAATTTGTCACAGCAGGTCCCTGACAGCAAGGACAAGGCTTTATGCCCTGATGCAATCGCCTCAGACGTTAGCCAACCCAAGGAGCATGGCACACAAGGGTCCAGGGCCCATGTGCATGCAGGTGTCTAATGGGAGAGGTTGTGATTCACCCACCGCTGTGTCTGGTTACGGCTACAGAAGACAAAGCACGTATGAGAGATTGACTGTGATAATCACCGGAGTGAGAGATTAACTCTGTCACTCGCCCAAGTGTACCCTGTAGACTGAATAATGTGCCCTTTGCTTCTCTGTTCTGAGAGTGTTTACTCATAGAAATTTGCATATGTTGAGTCAAATACAAATCAGAGTTTGCTCTTTATTTGCCTTTTAAAATGTCTGCAGTTCTAACATTTTAACAAATGTTCATCTGAGATGGATGGGATACTTTTGAAAAATGAAAAACTCTAGTCCTTTCCCACAGCTCCCTTGAGAGACAGGGCACTGGGGATGGTGAGGGACTAGGGTTGTAGCTCATCTTGGGTTTTATTTGCATCTGAGTCTGTGAGCACCACCCACAGTGAGCTGCAAACTGCAATCTACCTACAGCAGCAGGTTGTGGGGAAGATCACCCATCCTCCTGGTTCTTGCCCACCCTGCACCCATCACTTTACTGGGTGATTCCCTATGGAGTCAGTGATGCCAACCACAAAGAGATGAGACCCCAGTAATGCCAGAGCCTCCCTTCCACTGGTACATACGAGGCAATAAAGGCAAATGTGAAGGAGGTCATCGGAAAGCTCAAGTGGGGTGAGGGGCAGGGCACGGGTCTCATCAAGGACCCTGGAAACTATTCCTCTTCTACCTCCCTTTGAAGAGAGCGTGCCACTGCCAACACACAAACCCCTCCCCCCAAAACTGGTAGCTCCAGGGTTGCAGCTAAGATCATCCAAGAACAATGAAATCCTGCAAGTTACATCTCCAGCTGACAACAGGTGAAAGACAACTTTGTTAAATGTGCCTCTGTGTGTAGAGCCCTGTGAGCAATTACCTGTCCCCTCTGAGCAGTTAAATGCGCCTCTGTGTGCAGAGCACTGGGAGCAATTACCTGTCCCCTCTGAGAAGTTAAATGCGCCTCTGTGTGCAGAGCACTGTGAGCAATTACCTGTCCCCTCTGAGCAGGCTGTGTGGGCAGAGAGCCCAGCACTTGGACATGCAGCATTGGCACAGGGACACTCACAGCCTGGTGGGAAACACTGGTCATCAGAGCATTTGTGTCTTAAGCATAGACTGGATATAAATCACCTTAACAATGTTATAACTACCACCTTTAAAAGAAGTCACAAAATCCTTCAGGGTTACATATTCTCTCTCTAGCTCCTAATTCTATCTTATAATAAATATTTAAAAGTTTAAGAATCTAGTCTGAGAACTGGCAAATATCAAAGACAAGACAGCTTCTGCACTAAAGGAGCTTTTACTATATAATAAGGATGCGATTATTTTAAAGCCTTATGTTTGTATATTACAGCTTACACATAAAAAAAAAAAATCACAACTACCCTGGTCCCAGTGAAACAGGCAGGGAGGATCATTCCCACGTTTCCAAAGAGGAGCTGGAGACCAAGGCACTGAGTTCCTCTTCAAGTTTACACCACAGAGTGGTCCAGAGCGCAGTGGTGTTAAACAGCACAGGTGACTTTGGGGTCAGAAAGATCTGCGTTCACAGATCAGCAATCCTCCCCGTCTTTACCTTGGCTTGTCATGTCAAAGCTCGTTCTTATCTACTGATGTGTAACTCCTGCCTCAACAGGGGGACTGACTGTGAGGATGGGAAGAAGTCAGTATATGATGGCTGCCATCCCCACTCGAGTTCTTTACTAAGCACCACTTACATACACAGCAAAACACAGAAAATACAGACACTGAGACCCACAGTGTGATACACGGATGGGCAGGCAAGGGCCGTAACCTAAAGAAACAAAAGCAACAAACTGGGCAGGATAAAGACAGCTGGCTCCATGTTGCCATAGTAACAAGGCACTCAAAAGCACTCCTCGCACAAGCCTTGCTTCCAGGAGAGTCTCTGACCACTCCCCCCTCCCCCGACCAAGTAGACTATGAGCTGCAAGTAAGTAAATCCTTGCTGAGTATAGACAGACTATGGGGGGGCGGGGCGAGCAGAGACATAGAGTCCTGGTTCCCTCCTGTGGGACCTGCTGAGCAGCTCAAGTAAGTGTTTATGTCTCTCCAAAAGTCACGTTGAAACCTAACTCCCAGTACAACATAATGAAGACACAAGGCCTTTCAGAGGTATCAGGTCCTAGCACTCTACCTTTATGAATGGGAGTAGTGCCTTTACAAAGGGCTCAAGAAAGCCCCTGCCTGTTGCCTTCCCATCATGTAAAAACACAGCAGCAAGACTTCTGGTTTCCAGAACTGAGAACTAGCCATGGTTTATAAATCTCCCAGCCTGTAGTGCTTCGTTACAGTGCCTCACACGGACTAGGGTAGTGCTTTCATCTAGTCAGCTCTGATGACCAGACTGTCCTTTTCAAAAACATTTATTTTTATGTGTATGAGTGTTTTGCCTGCATGCATGTAAGTGCACCCCCTGTGTGCCTGGTACCCGCAGAGGCCAGAAGAGGGCAACAGAGCCCCTGGGATTGAAGCTAAGGACAGGTGTTAGCTACCACGTAGGTTCTGGGAACTGAACCTGGATCCTCTGAAAGAGCAGTAAATGCTCTTAACCACTGAGCCATCTCTCCAGTGCCCAGACTGTGCTTTTTTAAGCACAGTTCTGGGGGCCATTCCTCCATGTCATAGATCTCCACCTTTGAGGACAGCAGCAGCTGACCTCTGAACCATCCCCAGTCAAAACTCATCCAATCGATAGCAGTTAGCGGGAATGATTACTGAGACAGAAGAGAAAGTATAGTACAGCCAAGAGAAGGGCCAGAGCCTCCTGCAGGTGCCGGGGGCAGGAAAGGAGCCATCGTGAAAGTGTGTGTATGATACTAAGTATGTTTTAGAGGGCGTCCAAGGCCATTTGAGACCTGGCTTCTGTGTGTTTCCTAGGGCAAGGGACTGACATGCAGTGCCCTCTGGAGGATCAGATTCAGAAAGATCCCTCTTTGAAGGAAGGAGCCCCAGGTCCCACTTAGCAGAAACATCAATCTGCAGTATGCCAGCCCTGCCACTCAGCAGGCTGAACAGATGCATGCCACCCGGTTACACATGCCTCATTAGGTCCCTCCCTGTGTGCTTTCCCTAAGGTGAGCTCTGCTGGGAGCAGGCCTCTACCGACTAGAGCCCCACATAGCTGCCGGGCTGGCCACCTCTACCTGTTTCCATTGATGTTGCCCTCGTCCTGCCTATTCTCAACAGAGCAGTCAGAGTGAAGCCCTTGGCCCTATCATCAGGACTCCCTGAAGTCCTTACCATGACGTGGAGGTCTCTGATCTGTCCATTTCTTATCCTTCAGTCGCCCTCCCACTCAATACTCTGGCTGTTTTCTGGAGACGCTCCTGCTTTGGGGGTCTCTGCACTGGCTGCATGGGAAGGCTCACCACCCCACTGCTCCCCGTCACACACACAGCCACATCACTAGTTCCATCTCTTCTGCCTTAGTTCAGTGATGCTTTCAAAGGGATTTAACAGTCATCCCACATCCAAGACCCTCTTTAGGCATTTCCGTTGTCTTTTACCAAACTCTGGACCTTCTACCTCAGCACCCATTTCATTGGACAAATACATACAAATTCCCCCATTTGGTATCACACATAGCCCTTCCTTAGGTAGGGAGGGCTCTAGGCTCTTCAGAAAGAGCAAATTTAACTCTTTCATAATGTGTCCTGTCCTCTGACTCATTGTACCCCAGCATGTCAATAACAAACATCACTGGTCAAAAGTAGAAGCATACGATGATGGCCCAGGGAGGGTTTGGAAAGTGACATGGACAAATCCAAGATGACCTCATGTTCAGTCCACAGTCTGTCTATGGTGACTCTATTAAGGATAACTGTCTCTTGGCCTTTTGGGGAGACACCAGTCCTGATACATTTAATTCATGTCATTTTCCTCCCCTGGCATCCGCAGGTTGTTTGACAGTACACCTTCAGACTGAAAAGCCAGTGGAGCTGCCCATGCTTGACCAGAGCTGGGGTAAAGACAGGACCACCCCACAGAGCTTTGATTAAGGGGTGTGCACAAGTAACTACCTCAGCATGGAGTTCCTGAGCACGGACTCATTAAAAGTTGCTAAAGAGCTTTCTGGATGCATAGTAATTATTGCCTTTCATTTCTCTAGAACTCTAACCAAGCACTTAAGAAAACACACTTCCATAAAGATGCCCAACACTCACACAGGCTGTGGTGAAAATACTGTTGCCAACTTCTAATTCAGTTTTGTTCTGCTAAAGTTTCAGTGCTTTAAATACACAGGATCTCCGCTAACTCAAGCCTAGATAGGGGTTTGATGACAAGGTCTTTTAATTCTCACCATCCAAATTAATATTCAGAAACTATATCCCCACTTTGGAACCCCAGGAATAAATTATTCTTGACATCATTTCATTGAAAGCTTCTAATGAGCTTTGTAAAGCACTATCCTTCCCAGGGAGGGTTTAAATCAGATTAAGACAGACAGAGAGGGAGTTGAGATTAGCCTCTGCCAGGCCAGCAGGGACTTCCTGTCACTCGACAGGGGAACAATCTAGAGAGCTGTGAACAGGTGCCTGGGCAGTAGGCTGGCATGTGACACAGCACTTGATGCTGACAGGGCCTGACAGCTCTGGAGGACATCTCACAGAAGCCACCAAGACTCTCTCCTCCTCGACACTTCCTACTCAAGAGCCAGAAGCTCACTTCTTAGTCCTCCATGGTGCCTTCCAGATGAGTACCTCTCTTATATGAAATTCTCCAAGTATTTAGAGCTATAGAAACTTCTAGAACGCTCCATGGTGGTGGAAACATTTCTTCTGTACTTCCCAATGTGGTAACTACCAGCCACAGGTGGCTAGGGAGCCATAGACAAGCTGGGATCACTGAGAACCTCCTTTTAATTTTTAAATTTAGTTTTAATAATTTTAAATACTCATGTGTGGCCTACAGCTAATTTTAAGGTTCAGATTTACAGACATGCCTTCTGACCGCCATCCCAAAATCTTCCCTTTCCCAGGAAAGCAGCCCTTGTTTCTTCAACAGTTTCTCCCAAAGCAGCTTCCCAGCCCTTCTCCACGCAATCCTGGACAAACCTCTACAGGTATGTCCTAATTTGCCCAATTTCTAAAAGTCCTAGCAGGAAGTGATTGGGCCTGGGATGTAACTCAGTAGTAGAGCACATGCTTAGCAAACATGAAGCCTTAAACTCAGACTCCAGGACTAGAACCAACTAGACAACAAAATCCAAAACCCATGGCCAGGAAGATGGTTCAGTGGTTAGGGTTACTTGCCACCGAGCCTGACAACCTGAGCTCTATCTATGGAACCCACATGGTGGAGAGAACAGATCCCCTAATTGTCCACTGGCTGTGAGACATGTACTGTAACACACACACGTATTGCACACACACACACATGTATACTCACAATAAATAAGTAAATGAATACAAACAAATAAATAAATGCTAAACAAACCCCAGAGCACCTGGTGAAGCTGTCCCTGACAGAGCATCACCTCTGGCCTGGGCTGCTCACACCCTTGAATGTTCTCCTCAGGTCCAGCTAAGAGGAGGCTGGCACACAGTAGCACCTGGGAAATACTTTAAGATCTTCTCTAGACATCTGCGTGTGATTTGATGAGCCCATTTTTCCGATTCTCTGGAGCCTTCTCAGATTTTTTTGCTTTACTTATGTATATAGTTATATGCATATATGTATATGTGTGTGCATGTGTATGCATATGGATCTATATATAGGTATGCATGTATGTATGTATGTATATATGTGTGTATGTTTTCTTCCATTCTGATTTGTTAGCATTGAAGAATTCTCTCTCCAGATCAACAGATATTCTTAGACCAAAAATATATTCAAATATATAAATGTTTTAAAGGGTAACCAGAATTATCTGGTCCCCCTCTAGGAACAGATGAACATTAAATAGAATCAATGTTCTCCGCAGGAGAATAAAACTTCTAGACAAACATCTCCTTTTAGTCATCACAGACAACATTAATCAAAGACAAAGAAAGTTAAATTCTTAATGCTTGATAGGGCAGGATCCATTTTTTTCACTCAGCCCTAGAAGCCACCTGAGAGGGGGTTATAGATGTTGTGTGTACTGAAATGTCCTATGGCTGACACATAAATCAAATATTAGCAAATTACAATGGCTGCATTCCTGTAGGCATTCAAGGTATGTCAACCTTCTCCAAGTCAGAACTCTCACTGAGCTTGACATTAAAGTTGACCCTGAATCACATCTGCTCGGCTTCATGTCATTACCCTCTTTGATCAAAGCCAGCAGACGCCTGAGCATCTTGGTTTTGAGTTTCTTACTCTAGAGTGCTAATGGTCTATAAACAATCCTTGGGAAGCTCTAGGATGGGCTATTTTACAGATTTTTTGGTAAATACGCTAACTTGAAAAGTGAAAAATTAGCATTAATAGAGTTGAGAATTTTTTAATGTGTCATGTTTACAAATCAGGCTTTGTAATATAGGGCAGGATCTGAAATTTGGACAAAATCCATTGCTCCAGCTGCTTGCTGTCCTGGCTCCCCACTGTGATGAACTCTTATCCCTCTGGAACTGTAAACCAAAGTAGACGCCCCGAAGCTGCTTTTGGTCATATTTCATCACAGCAACAGAAAAGCAATTAATCCAATGCCCTTATCGCAAAAAACCCCAAAGAGTCTCCTTGCCCTCCTGCTATGAGGGATGCAAGGAGAAGATGGCTGCCTGTGAGCCAGGGAATGGGTCTTTACCAGGTAACAGATCTAAGGGAAGCTTGACCGTAGACTTCCCAGTCTCCACAACTATGAGCAGTACATTTCTGCATTTAAAGGTTACCTAGTTTCTTGCATTTTATTATAATAGCTGTCCTAGTTAGTGTCTATTGCTGTGATAAAACACCAAAACCAACTGAGGAAGAAAGGGTTTATTGGGCTTACAGCACAGTCATCATTGATGGAAGTCAAGGTAGCACCTCAAGGCAAGAACCTGGAGACCAGAACTAAAGCATAGCCCATGGAGGGATGCTGGCTTGCTCCTCTGGCCTGTGCTCAGCCTGCTTTCTTGTACAACACAGGCCTACCTGCCCAGGGGTGGCACCACCCACAGTGGGCTGGGCCCTCGCACATCATCCAATCAAGAAAGTGCCCCACGGCATGATCACTAGCCAGTCTAATGCAGGAAAGTCCTCAGTTGAGGCTCCTCTACCCATCTGTCTCAAGTTGACAACTGACTCTATCCCCTGCAACAGCCCAAACTAAGACAGCCACTTTGTGTGACCAACAAGAACATACCCCTCACCTCTATCAATATTGTAGGCAGGAGCCACGAAGCTTGCTGAAGACAGAGGGGTACCTGCTGGTGATCTTCAACAGGCAGCTCCCAAACTTGTCACACAGAATACCTTCCATTTCTTCTAATAATCAATGCTTTACCACACTTGATGTATGCAAGTCCTTCCTGTGTGTGTTCAATAAGAATGCTCACCTGTTACACAGAAGCACACACGAGCTGAGAGCTCTTCGATGCCTTAAAGCCACTTAGTTCTTAGTCTTTAAGCACACAGTTCAGCCTCTTATTCTTTAAGAGCAAGTATTAATTTTAACCACACAGCACAAAGGCCATTAAACATATTCACTTGTGCCAGAACTCCATGAGGTATAATTGAATTTTAACTAGAACACTAAAATTGCATAAATTCAAAAGAAGCATTACCATTTAAACACTTTTTAAAGACATTTTATTATTTTTATTTTATGTACATGAATGTATTGCCTGCATGTATTTAAGTGCACCCATGTCATGCAATGCCCACAAATGTCAGAATAGGGTGTCATATTCCCCTTGAACTGGAGTTAGGGATGGTTGTTAGCCACCATGTGGGTGTTGGAAATTGAACCTGGGTCTTCTGCAAGAGCAGTCAGTGCTCTAACCGCTGAGCCGTCTCTCCCAGCTCCTTGAGCACATCTGTTCAAGGAATGGGGAGGGTATTATAGGTATATGTTTGTGGCTATGTGCACCAACTCATCTCCCCAGTCTGTTTTCAAGAAAATCTTTGATCTAAATGATGATCATCTCAGATTCCATCTCTGCAGGCATCCACCACTAGGGGCACAAATGTCTTCCTAGCTGTCCTGGGCAATGGCCGGTAAGACATCAGGAAGGAAGAGGTCGGCTTCCCTGGTGGCCCAGCAGAGCGACTGCTGTTCCTGGTGCAAAAGGAGAATGCAGTGAGTCCTGGGAAAACACCTTCCTTTGCCTGCCAGGTGTGCTGCGATTAGTGTAAACACCTCTTCTCTGGCCACAGGCCATCCTGCTCACTGAGCAGACTGGCAGACACCCTCCTTCCCGTGCTGCCTCCCCAGGCAACAGAGCACTCAGCCCGGTGCAAACATTCTAAGGGTGGAGGACAACCTGGGAGCAGAGAAGGAACAGATCTCCTGTTCTTGAAGACCATCCGGTCCAAAGAATAAAAACGTGATTCAGATTGTAAAAACAAGACCATGAGTATTTGTGAAAACTTACATGTGGTTGGTGACAGTGAGGCCATGCAAAGCTACGTAACAGTCAGACCCTGTACAAAGCTACATGTCATAACAACCAGACCCTGAGAGTAAAGCTTCACAACAGCCAGACTCTGTGATCAGTCAGACCCTGTACAGAGCTACATGTCATAACAACCAGACCCTGAGAGTAAAGCTTCACAACAGCCAGACTCTGTGATCAGTCAGACCCTGTACAGAGCTACATGTCATAACAACCAGACCCTGAGAGTAAAGCTTCACAACAGCCAGACTCTGTGATCAGTCAGACCCTGTACAGAGCTACATGTCATAACAACCAGACCCTGAGAGTAAAGCTTCACAACAGCCAGACTCTGTGATCAGTCAGACCCTGTACAGAGCTACATGTCATAACAACCAGACCCTGAGAGTAAAGCTTCACAACAGCCAGACTCTGTGATCAGTCAGACCCTGTACAGAGCTACATGTCATAACAACCAGACCCTGAGAGTAAAGCTTCACAACAGCCAGACTCTGTGATCAGTCAGACCCTGTACAAAGCTACATGTCATAACAACCAGACCCTGAGAGTAAAGCTTCACAACAGCCAGACTCTGTGATCAGTCAGACCCTGTACAAAGCTACATGTCATAACAACCAGACCCTGAGAGTAAAGCTTCACAAGAGCAAGACTCTGTGAACAGTCAGATCCTATACAAAGCTACATGTCACAATAGTCAGACCTTGTGTAAAACTAACAGCCTGACCCTCAGGAGAACCCAGATCAAACAAGCAGGGAGGAAATACTGCTAACCTAAGTGGTTTTCATAGCCCTTACCTAGAGGTGGGGACAGGATGAAGAAGACAACAATCAGACAGTAATTCAGGCCCCCAACTAAGCTTTGGTCTCTATGCAAGGGGGTAAAACGAGCTCCTTTATAAAATAAAGAAAATCTGAAGCCCTTGAGCCAAGTGGCCACTCCACATTTCCAGGTCAGAGAACAGGTCCCACTGTCAGAGAAGCGGGTAGGTGTGCACCTGGAGACGAACAGGAGGACCAGCAGGTGCTGTTCCTATCTCTAATCATTTGCACTGTACTCTAATTTATTTTTTGTGCTACTGCAAGCAAGTTGTGTAGCATAATGAAAGTAAATAGGCCTGCCGGGAAGTTACCTGAGTGGAGTCTAAAGAGATTCTCACTTTAGAGGGCTGTGGAGTGAAACACTTCTCTTTCCTCACCCTGCCTTCCCCATACCCCTGAGGGCACCCGACTGCAGCTGTGCTAAACCAATACCATGCCAATGTGAACTTGCAGTGGGCCCCAGGTAGTGGGCACCAAATTTCTGCACTGAAAGCACAGACAGAAAAGATACAGCAGCTCCCCGAGGAGCTGGGGTCACACTGGAGAGACAAAGGAGGCAGAGGGCTGCTGGCCGCCACAGGTCAGTCAGGTGCATCTGAATGAGGCAGAGAAGCTTAGCTTCCAGCCGCTGCCTTGCGTCAGGACCCTCATCTCTCCTTTTCTAGACGGCTCTAATTGCTTCTCAATGGGTCTCCCTGGCTTCAAGCATGTCACCTATTCTGGCACATTCTCTACTTCTGTTTAAAACCTCCAGTAGTTTCCCAGGCGACTGCGGAGGCAGCACTGCTGTGGTGACCCCTGGTCACGTCTTACATAATCTGATCCCAGCTCTTGGGATTCGTGGCTTCCCAACTTTACGTTGGACCGAAGCTTTCGGAGGTCACCAAAGGCCCCATGGTCTCAAGAACATTGGGGCATTTCTTCTCCGTGCCATGATCCTCAGCTCCTGCTGACCACCTTCTACTTACTCCGGAGACTGAGCTCCCCTACAAAGCTTGTCTGGCAGTGCCCAGGCTGCATGAGCTACCCAACCTCTAAATTCCCAGAATTCCCTGGGCTTGGCTCTACTGGAATAGTTGCCATTCTCCAGGCATCACCACGGCATAACCACTGTACAAGCTCAGATTGTGCATTCCTTAGGGGGTCGGAATCTCTGTCATCAAAAGTTGGTGCTGTACCTTGCTTGTAATAGAGACTCAAACAATGACTGGCTAACTAAGTAGGATGTTGACACAGCAGCCATGAAAAAGGAGGAAAAGATTTCAGTCAAAGCAGGGAGCCATCCTAAACCACAGACCATCTTCAGCCTGGAGAACCAGAATCGAGAGCCCATAACCCTGAAACAGGACTCCTTTGATAAGCAAGATCAAGAGGCCACAAACCAGGGCGGAAAACCAGCCACATCCGGAGTTAAATCCTTTGTACTTACTGGCTTTGTGATTTGGGAAAAGTCACCTGGCAGCTTGCTGCCTCTCTTTCCACATGGGAATCTGTGATGCTGTTGGAACCTACACGATAGAGTGACTGAGGGGTTAGGTGACCAAGAGCCTGGAAAGTCTGCCGTAGCAATCCACAAATAGAAGGCACTGTCGGTGTTATTTTACACAGATTTTTTTTTAATTGCCAAACAAATGTCTATTTTCTTAAAAATAGGCTTTTCAAGATTTCAGTAACCATAGGGCTTCAGGACAGAATAGCTTTCTATCAAATTTGACTCCACTTTTAATGCTAGTCCACCCAATTTTATTTAGAAACACTGATCTCAAAACAAAAGCAAAAGCAAAAACAAAACAAAATAACAACAAAAAAACCCTCAGGGAACTAGAGAGATGGCTCAGCTATTAAGAACACGGGCTTTTCTTGTAGAAGACCCAGGTTCAAATCCCAGCACCCACATGGCAGCTAACAACCATCTGTAACTCCAGTCTCAGGCAATCCAACACCCTCTTCTGTTTTCTGCAGGCATTGCACAACACAGGTGCACTTACATACAAGCAATACATGCATGTTTACATGTTTTCATGTATACGTGAAATAAAAATAATAAAATATTTTTAAAAACTCAGAAGATAGGCTTTTAAAGAAAAACTTGTACTCGCGGTGGAAGGAACTGCCTTAGCACGGTCTGACTGGACTCTCCCTTCCCTGGTTTTAAAAGTGGAATTGCACACCTGCCTATCTAAGTGAGGATCTTTCTAGAATAAGGTAATAGCCCCAGGGCCCAGAGCAAATGAACAAGGGCTGGAGGAGAGGGGACGGATGTGTGTCCATACCTTTTCTGAAAGATTTTTCTGGGAAATAACTGATCATATATTTATTTTTCTATGACACTGTGAATCAAAGAATGGATCAAAGAACGAGCATCTCTCAGCCATGGAATTAACGGCTACAGGTAATTTCCCTCAGGTAAGTCAGTGTATACCCTTAGATAATGGCTCTGGCATTCTGTTTAAGATCATCCTAGATCTTGAAACCAAACAAAATCTCAAACCAGCAGCCATCCTATCTCACGTTTCCTGTCATTGAGGATCTTAAACGGAGGAGCAGGAAAGAAAATATATCATG
>NW_008360311.1:3288062-3333198 GCF_000622305.1 Nannospalax galili
GGAGGGGGAGGGGGGCCTACAACTGGCCCACAACTGGGCCTAGAAAACAGCAGGTAGTAACTGACCACACACGGCCGCTTCCTGTTAAATGCCAGCGAGGCCTCATCTACTTCCTGAGCGCTCTGCTGTTACATGCCTGATGTGTCTTTTATACCTGTGCTCCTTGGGAAGACAACAATGCTAGTCAGTACAATCCTAACACTAGATCAGCCTTCGAGGCCCTGTAGACCCAGTAGTTCATAAGCTCTGAGCTGGTTCCTGGCCAGTGCTAAATTTTGCGGCTCTTCCACAGGGCAGAGAACAACCAGAGAGTAGGAATTCACTTTACTCTCTTCATAATGAAGGGTGTGGCTCAAAATACAAGTTCAGTTGGGAAAGATAATCATTCATTGTGAGATGGTCACTTTTACTTGCCCATTGCTGGATGAGGTGTAGACAGAATACTTGAAGGTTTCTCTCAGTCACCCACTGCGGCAGCTTTTAGGAGTTGAGGGATGAGAAAAGAAACAGATAATTCAGAATCTGGATTGCAGTCGTCACGTGTGAAAATGCTTTTATAGCCTTGTGTCACCAAGCAGAGGAAACTGTCCACCTACAGGTTTTCCTCCTGGATATGTCAAAAAAGTCTTTTCTCCCCTAAAAGCCAGTGAACCTCCAACTATAAGCAGCCCCAGTAGATTTTTAATAACATACACCAGTGGATTATTAATAACATAAGCACCTTGGAGGTATGCCGGGGGCCAGGGCCAGGCCTCCGTGCTGTCTTCAAATCCCACATACGCTCCAGAAGTAAGCACCTTGGAGGTATGCCGGGGGCCAGGGCTAGGGCCAGGGCCAGGCCTCCGTGCTGTCTTCAAATCCCACATACGCTCCAGAAGTTGGGAGAACAGGAGCCAGTTTTCTTTAAGGGTATGACCCCTGCTAGGTCAACCACAGTCCAGGGTGGGTTCTATACCTGAGAGTGTTTGGGCAACACATATTAGACTTGATGGGGTGGGGGTAGAACAGAAGTTGGGTGGTAGGGAGGTGGGGTGGATCTGGGAGGAGCTGGGAGAGGAGGGATATCATCAACGTATACTGCATGAAGGCCTCAAAGAATTAACAGAAATATGTTTTAAAAGAAAGACAAAAAGAAGGAAAGAAATAGCAGTTGGATACCAGGGCGGGAAGGAATCCTGCAAACTTCTAAGGGGTAAGACTCAAACAGGACTTAACATGAGTTCTCTTTTTAGCAGACTTTCCCCCCACATGAACGGCAACAGAGAGCTCTGGTGCCATCACGCATGCTCCACCCGTCTACACTGGACTTCCCACAGGCTCCCTAGACAGAAGTCACAACAGTACACCCTGCATACTGCTTCCTTCCTCTCCTGTCCCCATGAAGCTCATCTAGAGACCAGAGACGGTCAGAACTATCCTAATCAGACATGAAACAACTCTTTGGAAGGAACAGTACTCTATGGCACTCCACATAAATAAACCCCATATAAAGTGTTGTTTTAAAAACCCTCAAACTCTTCCGTTAGAGGCACACAGAGGGCTTTGTACATTGGCAGGTTGATGGGGAGCACAGATGGCAAGGTCCAGAGCCAACAAATGGAAATGGTTTTTTAAAGATGCCCCTCATATTCCAGGCAAAGGTATAGGGACTTGAAGTGAGGAGCCAGGGAAGTTGGAGGAAGTAGAAATCAACTCACACTGGCCAGGGCCCCTGGGTGTCCATACAGGGCCGGACGCTTTCATCACTGCCCCTCAATCATGACAAGGTTGCCAACCCTAGGAGAGTGCAAGAACTCAAAGGAGCCACCAGCTCCCAGATGGGGGCAGATGCTCCATCACCCATGTACCCTGGCTCACGAGAAACCAGTTAGGAAGTTGTTTTTCCTCTAAAATACCCTAAGTGAAACAAATAAGGAATGTTCTAGCAAAGTATTCATTTACTGTGGATCCGTTCTCAGAGCCACAAAGGGTAGGAACAGCTCTCTCAGAAACAGCAAGAAAAGGGGAAAATCCTGCAGTAGACCAACTGCCTGGTGCACACTGGGGCCCCTTAGTTGAGCTAAAATGTCTCCAAGACACTGGAGTGGTATTGCCAGCCACTGGCCTGTTCTCAGTGGTGCTAATGGACCTTCACACTCCACGTGCTGAGCAATCACCTTAGAGAACCAGACCTCGGAAGCGTCCTCATGTATAATTTATTAAGAAAGCAACCACCAATATGCTCACCTTGTCAGAAGGTGGGCGGACTGAGCTGGCTGACAGTTCTACCCTGGGCCTTCTTGCTGACCACTGCCCTGTGTCTGTACTCTGCTGTCTGCTAGGAGTAGGTTTTCTCAGTTCAACTCTTTTCTTTCTCAAATTAAATCTCCCAACCCCTGAAATTGAGACTCTGTCATAAATGGATGTGGAGTGGATGTTAGAAAAAGCTATAGCTAATTTAAAAATAGTCAAAAGAGGGGCTGGGAAGACTGATCAGGCAGTAAAGTGCTTGCCACACTTCATGAAGACCTGGGTTCAAGCCCCAGTTCCCAAAGCAAAAAGCCAGCTGTGAAGGCATGGGCCTGTAAGCCCAGCATGGGGGGGGAGGTAAGGGAGAGGGGGGGAGAGAGGGAGAGGTAGGGGAGAGGGAGACATTGATTCGAGAATCCCTGGAGCTCACTGGCAGACAGCCTAGTCTAACCAGGGGCCCCATGTCCTAGTGAGAGACTCATCTCAAAACACAAGGCCTGGTTAAACCCGGTGGGTCATAATGTTTTTAAAAACAAAAAACAGAACAGGAAAGTGCGGTAAAGACTTGGTAGAAGGGGACGGTTGGGAGGAGGATAAAAAAGTGTGTGTGTGGGGGGGGTGAGTACATGATATTGTCAGGGAATAAGTTAATTACAAAAACACAGTGGATGATTCCTTAGGAATGACACGAGATTGACCTCTGGCCTCCACACACTCATTCATGTGCACTTGTACACAGAGGACATGCTCACATGCTACACACAGACACCACACACAGACACCACACACACACATACAGAAATAAAGGAGAGTGTCAGAGTCGCAAGACCATATTCATCTAATGCACGTCTGTTCATGAAGCACACAGCACTGACATTCATGTTCACGGTTAGGGATTAAGGCAACCGTCTACTGTCAGGAATCACATTTTGTTAGCACATACACCACAGTGTGACCTAGTTGCTGTCTTTAAAGCTCACACACACTAGAGGCAACGTGCCCTCCACCTCGACCTCATGGACTAGCCTGGCTTCAGAAACCACTGGCTGCCTCCTCTAGGTGAACAGCAGTCAGCTCTGGATAAAGAAGCAAGCAGCCTATGATAGATCATGGCTTGTCGTTAGTCTCAGTTTGCCAGTTAGAAACGTTTTACCCAGCAAGTGGTACTTTGGTGCCAAGTCCACGAAGCAGAGTCTCTGCAGTGGCCTGTATTATCAATTCCCTTCAGCAGCATCTGCTGCCCACGGGGAACTCCAGCAAGCCAAGTTAAAACTTCCTTTCACTACAAATGGGTTTTTGTTAAAAATAACCTTCAGGCCGAGAAGATGGTTCAGCTGGTAAGGGCACCTGCTGTCAACCCTGACAACCCGAGTTGGATCCTTGGCATCTGAATGCTGGAGGGAAAGAACTGACTTCTGTAATTCTCTGATCTTCACACAGGTGTAAGTAAATAAATGCAATACTTTTCCAAAGAGAGTTTGCAAGGGCAAGGGAAAGAACCAGCTTTGTGATAGTACAAGGTAATTATGTGAAAACTCTAACACTGTGCCTGGCATAAAGCTGGCATTACAAAGGATCCCTCCCATCCCTTGGGCATTTCTCCCATCCCTCACTTTGCATGCTGATTGTTGTTTTATTTGTTTAATGGATTTAGTAAAAAAGGAAGCAGCCAGGAAGACCTGTAAGGCACGTGTGGACTTACAACAGGTGTCTGTGGGTTTTCAACCTGTGTCCTTGCCCATTTGATTCAACTCAATGGACTTGTATTCCAGAACCGGGCTGGTGACTGAAAGATAGAGCATGATCCTGCTCACACACTCACCAAGCTACAAGAAGTGTCTCCAGAAACTCGCTTGGAGGGATACCTGCTCTCCAGGGCCAGAGTTTAATTCATATAATCGAAGCATAATGAGACGAATCAAATTGGAGCATGTAAATATTTCCAAGTATCCAACAAATGTCCAAGTGCCCCACACATTTAAAGAGTGCAGCCTTTTCAATTATTAAGGGGAAAGGCAGTGCCAAAAAAAAAAGGCAAGTTCCTTCCGCACTGTTTAAGAAAAGTCAAAACATATCTCCACCCTTGCCCCCATCGTCAATGAAATAAATGAGATCTAGAAGAGAAAATAATACCTCATTTACATGCATAGGACCATCCAACTCAAAAGCTAAAGATGACCAGTCATTCAGGTCACGCCGAAGAGCAACGTGGAGCCGCACTCCTCTTATTTTAAGTCGGGAGACTGCTTCGGAGCAAAGCTGCGTTAGCATCCCTACAGCTATCAGCAATTATGTCATCCTTAAATTTCACCCTCTCGCACCCCTGCAGGGACCTAAATTAAGTCAAAATTTCCTGCAATGGTTCTTCTAACAGGAACTCACTTTCTCGAGTTCTACATTTTTTCGCTTTTCTAGCTTTTTGGTTGGTTTGTTGTTGCTGTTTAAACCATCTCTCTGGTCAGCAAAATTACCATGAGAAAAACTAGATGTAATGGAACCACTTGAAGGGCCCAGCCCAGAGAAGAACAGGACTGAAAGGGTCCTGGGAGGCGACTGTCTTCAGGATGAAGAACAGTAACTGTGGGGTGACGGAACCCCAAACGTATGAGGTGTTAATACATGACGTTAGGCACCAAAGAATGGCAATTATGATAAAGGATTTTCAAGGTAGAAATGCCACAGAGCTACAGTTTTTTGGTATGCAGAGGCCATGTCTTATGAACTTTAATTCCTTCTACCCAAGCTTTGCCAGGTACCTTACAGATAGTGGACACTCAATAAATGTTTGCAGGGTGTCTTAGTTTGTTCTCTATTGCTGTGACAAAACATTCTGACCAGTACCAACTTGGGGAGGAAAGGGTTTATTTGTCTTACAACTCCCAGGTCGCAGTTCATCAGGGAGCCCAAGGTAGGAACTCAGGGCAGGAACCTGGAGGCAGGAGCTGGAGCACAGGCCATGGAGGAACGCTGCTTACAGGCTTGCTCCCCTGGCCCCTGCTCAGCCTGCTTTCTTATGCAACACAGGCCCACCTGCCCAGGGGTGGCACCACCCACAGTGGGCTGGGCCCTCCCACATCACTCATCAAGAAGATGCCCTTCAGACATGGCCACAGGCCAGTCCAATAGAGGCAATTTCCCAATTGAGGCTCCCTCAACCCAGGTGTGTCAAGTTGACACTAAAGCTATCCAACACACAGGGCTACGTGACTTGACACACCATCCCCATCATCATTCAACTTAGAAGGTGATTTGACATCGAGAATTTGGGACAGGAGCCATACAGATCTGCCAAGGTGTATATTTCTATAATTGGGTGGTGTGTCAAAGGACTGCTTTCTCTGACCTTGTCTTGATCAGTTCAATTCAATTTAATACAAATTTTAATTGAGTTCTGTCAAGATTCAATAACATATGCTAGGTCATAGGTGTGATGAGGTCTCCAGGCATCCACATACTTACTGTCCCTTAGAATTCTGACAATCTTGGCCTTTATAATAATCCGTGAAGCTAAAGGTGTGTTTTTCAAGGATGGAAACTAATTTTCACTGAGCCATCAGCACTATGTTCTGTGCCCCACCTTGTGAATGACAACACACAGCAGTAACTGTATGCTCTTCTCCTACATAAAAAGCTAAGCAGGTCCTCGGGAGCTCCAAGCATGAAAGCCTGACTTTATCATAACATGCCAGGTCCTCACCTACCAGACCTTCCTAGTCAATCTTTTTCTACTTCAAGCTTCTTATCACATAAAACACTGATTCCTTCCTTAACTATATGTAGAGTGCATGGTCAGGTATTACTGAGGTTACAAGGAGTTAGGCGTCCTGAACCTCGAGTGACTTAAGTGCCTGGGAATTAACTTCTGGGTCCAAAGGGTCTCAAGAGACGGGTAGGTGTGTGTTCTTTCCACAGCTCTGCTCGCTCATGCTGGGGCCTCTCAGAGCCTTCAGGGCTCCGACTTAGGCCTGTCACGCAGTGTGGCAGCAGGCCAGGAAGCAGAGCCCCATCACTCTAACACCCTGATTCCCAAGGGCAGGAGCTGCATGAAAGGCCCCCATCAGAAGCTGGGGACTTGGTTTTGTTTTCCAGCACCCCGGAAGATGAAAAGCCTGGGTTCGGAGCTTGTTCCAGACGGCTCTGCCATCTCTTCAGAGCCCATCAGCCTCCAACAACCATGTTCAGTATCCCTCTTTCCACACACTGAGGCCATTTCAGACCCAGCAGCCTGGTGAAAGTTGCTCATCTAAAGCACTGCTCAGTCTTCCTGGCTGTGTGTCCCCCGAAGACAAGGCCATGGCTGACATACCAGTCCTCACCGCTCACTGTACTTTCTGCCCCTCACGGCTGTGACCCAAGCACAAGAGCTCCCAGCTCATCAGGGCAGGCTGCCCTCCGTACCACAGTGTTCTTGGTCTGAGAAGTGTTTGAGTATCTCTCCACCATGTGCAAGACTCATGCTGAAAGTCAAGGGCATTTCCTCTGTTCTCACAGAGCCTAAGTAAGGGAGAAAGATGGTCACTCCTTAAACACACGCATACACACGAATTAGTATTGTGAAGGACCAAGAACAGCATACTTAGACAGGAAGCAGGCACACAGCTCTACCAGGATGTGTACGCCAGGGAGGAAGGAAGATGGCAGGGAGCCGAGGAGAGGAGTCTGGGCCCATGGGCAGGGGAGTAAAGGCATGGCAGGCTGGAAAACCAGAAGTGGTTTAGATGTTTGGGGCCAAGGTTTGAGGAGTAAGGTAAGATGGTGGGGATGGTTCAGCAGGGTATGGCAAGTGAGGAACGCTACATTGTGCTTGGCCCACGACAGGCCCCGGCGATACGGGCTGCACATGAAGGAGTTGTTTAGTCAGCATAAACAAATTTATAATCTAAGTGATGTCTAGACCCTATTTTAATTATTCCAGTCCACTAATTACTGAGGAAAACTAACAAGTGAGCCCCCTGTCCTTGGGGAACCACACAACCAACAGAACTGGAGAAGGAATCTTAACCCTCAGAGCTGCCACCCACAGCAAGAATGTACCACTTACACGGTGTTCGGTAACCACGCTTAACCCAAAGGGAGCAACGAGCATTCTGCAGGAGGCAGATCAAAATCACTTCCTAGTCCCCGTCTTGTCTTTCATCAACAAACACTAGCCTGACTCAAGAAAAGATAGCAGAATTCCTTAGCTCTCCCTTTAAGACGACCCGCAAGGCCAAAGGCAATTTAGAAATTCCCGGATTTAGGTTTCACACTGTCCCACTGACGCGTCTCCTTGGGGTGAAACGTTTCTACCCTGCCATGGCTCTTGAAGGAGAAGGCTAGCATGAATGCAAGGACACCAGCAAATGCCAGACTGAAAACCCTAACAGGTTCATTTTCCCAACACAGCATCTGGGAAAGCAGGGGCTTTGCAGAGAGGCAGGGCTGGATTCAACTCCAGCTCTCACTCCCTGGCTGTAGGGATCTGTGTTCTTTTCTGAGTTTTCATTTCCTTTTCTGTCAAACAGCGATAACACTGATCTACCCGGGCCTTTGTGGCTTAAGAGATGGTGCCCAGGGTATGGGGCATTAAAAAAAAAAAAAAAAAAAAAAAAAAAACACAGAGTGACAAAAGTCTGGGTTTGGAAGGTGGCCCAAGCTTGGAACGTGCCAAAGTGTTTTCTCCAGGACAGCTCCCACAGACTGAGCTGCTGAGACAGATAAGACAGAGCTAGTGCATCCCATCTGCTAAGCACGGTCAATGTCAGAGACACTGGACATCAAATCTTTAGTGGACCTCAAATCCCCCAGGAGACTGTCCTATAAGCAGACAGGGCACCTTCTTTGCACTTGTGGACTTCAAATCCCCAGCGACTGTCTGTCTTATAGGCAGACAGGGCACTGTTTCCAGGGAGCACAGCAAGCCACTGAAGACCAGGACCAGTCTGACTTCAGAACTAATTTGACAAGGATTCACCTTTGAGAGCCTATAAGTTGTGACTACCCTTGGCTCTGCCTCAGAGAAACTGCTTTGGACGTTCTCAGATCTCACAGGATCGTAGCTCACATATTTCTTGCCAAAGGGACCCAGTTAGTCCTGTCTTTCTGATTAATATCCTTGCCTAAATGGTACTGACAGGTCCAGCCTACCCTGTTAAAACCAGCCTAGGCCAATCTGCTTCTTATAAATTCTTTACTGAGCATTTCAGTTATTCTAGGAGACCAATGCATCTGAATCGGAGATGTTTTAGTAATCCTACCAGTAAAAGAGTTTATCTACAGAAAAGAAACAAATGACATCAGTTTTATCTCCTGGTATAGTGTTCAATCATTTTGATGAGTTTTGTCACATGGATGAAATAATCAGGGTCTGAATCTTATTTCAGAAACAGGCTGCCACAACCAAATAGGATTCCAGATGGGGGCGGGGGGGATCAGCAAATGACCAACTCTTTTATCAAATATATTTGAATCCATTCATTAAGGTGTAAACCCCAAACCTTATTTTATGCAATAATGGATTCCTCGGCACAATCTAGAAGCAACGCGGTTTGCGGTCCACTCACAGGATGACATCACCAGGCGTCTCCTCTCTCTGTGGCTGAGAGGACTTTGCACAGTGTAGCTGATCCAAGGGATCTGAGGAATGACAAGTGTCTGGTTCAGCCTCATTAAAAAGGCAGTGTTGGCCAGGGTCAGCGGTGGGCAGTGTCAGAAGATGGAAGAGGGCAGAATCTAAGAACCAAGGTGTCAGGGTTAAACCTTCATTTTACAGCCCAGTCCTCAAAAAGGCAGGTACCTGGCCCACAGTCATACTCCGAGTTCAGAGTATAAGATTACCTTCAGGAAAGTGCACTGAGCTGACCCCCGCAGCACTTTAAACTCTGGGGTCAAGGTGTAAGGCCACAGGGAGTCACTAGAGCTTCTGAGCAAAGGATATAGCTAGTCAAAACTACCTTCCCCTAGAGAGCACATGACAAGACTTCTCCTCTGACAGACAACACTGTTTAAGGAACGTTCTATTGTGTGGGCAACATCTGAAGGGGGCCCCACCCCTGGCTTCTCTCTCTGTTCAAGCCTTCCCACCCTCCACCCCTCTACCCCCACCAGCTCTCATTACGTGGGCAGGGCAAGCCCAATGTTGAGCCCGGCAGGATCCCCACGAATATTCCTTCCATAAGGGCTGTGACCAGGAGAACAGGGGAACAGGTCTCCCCATCCCAGGATGGGTCTCACACTGACTGGGCGCACTCTGTTCTTGAGCATTGGGGGCCCCACTGGCATACTCTTGAACTCTGCTGATAGCCTGGCCTCTCTGACATGGAAAAACCCACAAGTAGGATTCTCAGACAATCCAGATTTGCACACACAGCACCCTCCTGGCAGGTGGGGGGGGTGAGGGGGTGGAAGCAGCTTGCCAGAGGCCACAGGGCAGGCAGTGACTGGAACTGTGAAGGATGAAACAGGACTTGCCAGAGCACCCAGCAAGTCCATTGTTAGGAAGCAGAGCTGATTTACAAGAAATGCATAGCTATCTGGCTGGGTGCCCTCAGGTCCCCACTGAGCCCTGCACTCACATGCTCACAGCACAGAGGGGCTCAGCTGGGACATGCTTCCCTCAGTCCAACAGCAGAGAAGCGGCCTCCACTGCTGAGCCAAGTGATGCCCACTCCGCATGATGGGCAGCGAGGACGTGGTGACCAAGGATAGCTGGGCCCACTGGGCTCCAAGTCCTTACCCCACTGTGTTGGTGAAAACATGACCAAGTTCCTCCTCTTGAACGAGCAAAATAGAAATGGGGAGAAAAAAGGGGTGGTGGGGACAGATCCTTGTGCTACTGTGAGTCACAAAGCCTGTGGCAGCCTAGAGGACAGAAGGCAACATTGGGGGTATGGGCTGCACCTCCACTGCCCAGATCTGCTTCGTGGCTCTGGGAAGCCGGGTGCGACACTTGGACATCAGTCCGGGGATACAGAGGGATTAGTGCTATAGAACAAATCACTCCAAGCATGGCTGCTTAAAGCAATGGCCATTTTATGAGGGTCACAGGTTCATAGCATTCAGGGTCACAATGGGAATTTGGCAAAGACAAATTCTGTTGTTTCTCGGCATCTGGGGCCTCCACTGGGAAGACTTGAATATTGGGTGACTTGACTGAAGTCACTGTGCTGGATAGCTTTAGTGTCAACTTGACACACCTGGGTTGAGGGAGCCTCAATTGGGGAATTTCCTCTATGGAACTGGCCTGTGGCCATGTCCATGGGGCACCTTCTGGATTGTTGAATGATGTGGGAGGGCCCGGACCACTGTGGGTGGTGCCACCCCTGGGCAGGTGGGCCTGTGTTGCATAAGAAAGCAGGCTGAGCAGGGGCCAGTAAGCAGCGTTCCTCCATGGCCTGTGCTCCAGCTCCTGCCTCCAGGTTCCTGCCCTGAGTTCCTACCTTGGGCTCCCTGATGAACTGTGACCTGGGAGATGTGAGACAAATAAACCCTTTCCTCCCCAAGTTGGTAGTGGTCAGAGTGTTTTGTCACAGCAATGAAGAAACAAACTAAGACAGTAACTGGTACCAGAGAGTGGGCTGTTGGCTGTGAAGAACCTGACCATGTGGGGTTTTGGAAGAATGTGGAAGACTTTGGAAGTTTGGACTAGAAAAGTGGTTGATTACTGTAAGCAGAGCTTAACAGGCCTTTCTAGTAAACACCTGGAAGAACGCAGTGCTGAGAACAATGTAGTTCCAGAGGGAAATAAGGATTTAAGCAGCACTTGGGATATTTTGGTAAAGAGTCTGACTGGAGTCTGCCCTCGACTTAAAAGCCTGCCTGAGGCTAAGTTGAAAAGCAATGGACTAATTTCTCTGGTGGAAGAAATTTCAAGACAGCTTAATGTAGAAATGGTGGCGTGGATATTAATGGTGAATATTATGCAGATCTACAATGAAAAAGAGCCAGTAGAACAGAAATAAATACAGTTTGGATTGAAAAAAAGCACTAGGAAGATAAATGTTGGAGCCCAGCCATGTGATTGAGAGGATCCCTTTGGAGATTAAAGTGATTAAGGAGGGGCCTAGAGATTTGCACTTAAACAATGGCAATACCACACCCAGTTAAGCCTCCAACCTGTGAAAGGAAAATGCTTCAGGGGCCAGTGAAAAGTTTCTAAAATGCAACAAGGGCCATGTGCTGGATGCTTTAGTGTCAACTTGACACACCTGGGTTGAGGGAGCCTCAATCGGGAAATTGCCTCTATTGGACTGGCCTGTGGCCATGTCTGAAGGGCATCTTCTTGATGAGTGATGTGGGAGGGCCCAGCCCACTGTGGGTGGTGCCACCCTTGGGCAGGTGGGCCTGTGTTGCATAAGAAAGCAGGCTGAGCAGGGGCCAGGGGAGCAAGCCAGTAAGCAGCGTTCCTCCATGGCCTGTGCTCCAGCTCCTGCCTCCAAGTTTCTGCCCTGAGTTCCTACCTTGGGCTCCCTGATGAACTGCGTGCGACCTGGGAGATGTAAGACAAATAAACCCTTTCCTCCCCAAGTTGGTACTGGTCAGAGTGTTTTGTCACAGCAATGGAGAACAAACTAAGACAGGCCACTAAAGAGAAAAGCTTCTAAAATGGATAAAGCAGGCTGGAGTCCAGCCCAAACTTGCAGTCAAACTTGGCAGTGTCAGTCACCTGGTGCTGACTTTAGAGGCATGAAAGATGGAAGAGTGAAGGGGTCGTCAGTTCTTCCTCCGAGGTTTCACAGAGCCTCGGAGGCCAGGCAGTGTGAAGTAGGGGTGTTCCTGCCTAGAGAAGGCCCTGATAGGCCATTGCTTGAAGCTGTGATGGTGAAGCCTGGTTGGCAGCGGAGACCCCAAGAAGTTCGTGAGGCATCTGCCAAGAAGACCTGCATATAGGGAGTGGTACCAGCACAAGAGAGATATGTGTTGCATGCAGCAAAGCTGGAGAGGCTGAGCCATCGAAGCTCTTCGGAAGTAAAGTCCCAGAAGTTGGACGTGGAGCTACTGGATTTGGTGTTTGTCCTGCTGGTTTTCAGTCTTGTTTTGGTCCGGTATTTCCTTACTATGCCTCCATTCCTCCCTTTTGGAAGGTAATGTGTATTCGGTTCCACTGTATGTTTGGAGTATGTAATTTGTCTTTTGATTCTATAGAGGCTTACAGTCCACTTTGGACTGTGGACTTTTGAATAGTATTGAGACTGATAATGACTATGGGGACTTTTAGAGTTGGACTAAATACATTTTGCATTTTATATGGTCATGAGCATACAGGGCCAGGGGGTAGAATGTGGTGGTTTGAATGAAAATGTCCCCCACAGGATCCAAGTGTTTGGACATTTTGTCCCCAGATGATGGCGCAGTTTTGGGAGGTTTTAGGAGGTGTGGCTATCCTGGAGGAAGCATGTCACTGGGGGTGGGCTTACAGAGTTCTTAAGCCTTGCCAGATCTCCAGTTGCTTCCTGTGCCTGTGTGATGATGTGAGAGCTTAGCTTCTGCTGCTCCTGCTCCAGCCACCTCCAGCCACCATGCCTCCCCACCATGACAGACTGTAATTCCCTGGGAACCATAAGTTCAAATAAACTCTTCCTTCTACAAATTCCTTGGGTCAGTGTTTCTATCACAGCATCAGAAAAGTGACTAATACAGTCACCTGTAAGCTTTTTCTGTTTACTTATGTGATTGATGGTTGACCATGATGTCAGCTGGAACCTCAGCCAGAGCTGGGGTTCCTTCACAGGACAGAGGCTAGCATCTGGGAGTACAAGTGAATCAGGCAGAAGCTGCATGACCCTTCATGACTTCACCTTAGACATCAGTGTCCTCACTCACAGTCACAGGGCTCCCAGAGTCAAGAGTAGGACAGGGTGTCAAAGGCACATTCAACAAAGAAGGTAGGGAATGGGAGAGAACATCGAAGATTCTCTGAAACCCACGATCTGCTCCATCATCAACCCAGCTGAGAAGACGCACAAGTCTTCCAACACGACTGCCATGTGGAAGACCTGGGACAAGTCTTTTCATATAGCAGATCATTAATTTAGCCCTGACAGTAAAACTGTGAGACTTTATCTCACTGTGTACCTGAAACCAAGCGCAAAGAGTTGGTAACTCACCCACTATCATCAAGGTCTAATCCAAATCTCTTAGCAACTCCTTCAAACTCCAAGTTCATAGTCTTGAAAGCATTACTCTACAGACAGAAGAATCCTGGGGTTTAGGGTATCAGGAATACGGTAAAACTAAAGAATTAAAAGGCAGGCTCCTCTGTTCCACAATGCTGAGGCTGTGTGACTTTCTCTAGCTAATAAATGTATTTTATGAAACAAGACTTCAGAGGACCTTGTCTCCAGATGGGGTGGAAACTGGGAGGCGATGTCTGCAAGCTGGTCTAACCTCATTGTGATTCTTATTGGAATTTTAGGGTTTGATAACTTTGCAAACGCAGTCTTGACCTGAACCATTACGACTGCCCCCGAGTTCCCTTGCGCACGTTTGCCGGGACGCCACCCCCAGCTCTGGGAAACCACTTCCTGCTCATGCACTCACATTAGCTTTGCTTTTTCTAAAATTTCATATAAATGAATCTGTATAGTGTATATGTTCGGGTCTGCCTTAAAAAAGTGTATATTGAGTATCTGATCATCAACTAACCTGCTATGCACGCATCTGATTCTTTGCTATTTTTTTGCTGAGGTTTCCATTGTGTGAATATATTAAGATGTTTGATTTTCCCGCTTGATTTCGGTTATTGTTGAGATCAGGGTGTCTCTGCTCTGAGTTACCTCACATTGGATAATACTGCTGTTGTTTCCAATGGTGCCGTGTCCTGAGAGACTCTGCCCTACATGCAGCTTCTGGCTCCATTCTGCAGATGGAGGGTGGCTCTGCACCTGGGTGGACACGTGATGTGAACATGTGTCCAAGACCACCCATCCAGCACAGACTGACAGAGGACTTATTCCTGAGGGAAAAACAGTGTATTATGTATTTATCAGGGTGCTCTGAATAACACCAGGGAAACCAGGTCCAAGAAAACTTAGGACAACTGGACCAAGGGTGTGACTCCTTCATATGGACCCCATAAAGAGGTGGACACCTGGAGCTGTAAAGGTGATGGCCCAATGACCTGTCATCTGAGCATCCTGTGTGTGTCAAGGAACAACAGGCCGAGACTGGGCTTGGTCCGGCTGGGCTTGGTCCCTGCTGTTCACACAGCCTACTCAGCTGCCATCTGTCTCCTCCCCATTTTCCCACCCAGAGCTCTGTCCATCTGTCTGCCCATTTTCCTCCTCTGCTCTCAAACCTGTGGTACACACACCTGCGGTAGCTCTTCCAGCTTCTTCCCTGAATCTGGGTTTGGTTCTTGTCCCTTAGCACTTCAAACCATCACCTTCTTATCAGCCTACATCTGAAACCTCTTGAACTGCACTTGGCATCTTAGCCTTTACAGCCATTCTGTAACCTACGTGTGTGTGTGCGTGTGCGTGTGTGTGCGTGTGTGCGTGCGTGCGTGCGTGTGTGTGTGTGTGTGATGTGTGAGTTACTTTTTGTGGCTGTTATAAAATACCATGTCCATAAGTGACTTATGGAATAAAGAATTTACTTTGACTTGCAGGCCCCAGGGAGAGAGCCCATAATGGCAGGAGGCATGGTGCCAGGTGGCTGGAGCAGGAAGCTGAGAAATCACATTTTCAACCACATAGAAAGCAGAAAGAACTGGAAACAGGGAGTGGCTATGAACCGCAGAAGTCCTCCCCTACTGACATGCTTCCTCCAATGAGACTGTACCCCCTAAAGGTTCCACAACCTCCCCAAAGAGTGTTACCAGCTGGACACCAAATGTTCACATGGCCAAGCCTATGGGGAACATTTCTTGTTCAAACAACCACATGTGATCAGAGACTTAATATTAGTAATTAAAATCAGAATAAAAGTCTGGGCATGGTGGCACAAAGCTTTTAATCCCAGCCCACGGGAGGAAGATGCAGGCAGATCTCTACGAGAGCAAGGTCAGCCTGGTCTACGTATCAAGCTCCAGACCATCTGGGGATACCAGGAGACCCTGTCTCAAAACAACAACAACAAAGATAGATTGGAGTAAAAGAACCTGTGTTCACCTCTGCCAGGTTACCAAGGAAAGCAGGATTATCTGTCAGGTAGCTGACACTGACACTTCTATACCTATTGAACTTCTGTTAGTCAGGAAATTCGGACACTGTAGGAAGACATGTGCTTCTGAAATAGCATGCTCACAACAGTTATTATGAATAGTGTGCAAGATGCCTGTGACAAAGTTTTCATTGTTTATTAGTAAACAGAAGTGGAAAGCCTGGGTCTAACCATAAACACGGGCTTCCTGTCACAGCAAACGTCAAGCTGACTTCCAGATACAACTTTACATTCCCACCAGCTACATAGAAGAAATGTGAATTTTCCGCTCTAGCCATCGTAATGGGGATCTCATTATGGCTTCAAATGACAATTCCTTGATAACCAATTAAACTGAGTATTTCATGTGCCTTTGGCTATTCATATGTCTTCTTTTGTGAAGCTTCTGTTCAAATCTTTCCCCATTTAAAATGTTAAATTAATTTTCCATTCAGAATTGCACAAATTTTTATGTACTCTAGATTTAAATACTTTATCAACCTTTTTATTATAAATGTAACTAGAAATTTCATTGTCTTGATCGTCTATCATTTAATCAGGTTTTTCTTTTATATTTCAAATGTTTTGTGTTCTAAGGAGTCTTGGCCAATCCCGAAGTTCAAAGACATTTTACAACCTCTAAGTTTTATGGTTTTAATTTTTATATTTCAGTGTACTACATATTTCCCAGGTAATTTCTGTCTTTGTGAGACAAAGGTTGGAATCCATTTCTGGAGCATGAGCATCCGGTCTTGGAGCTTTGCTTGTTCAGATTCTCCCCACTGAAACAGCACCTTTCATCCCTTTCGCATCCCCCATGGTTTCCTTAGCTGCCACACCCACTTTCTTCCAGTCTCCAGCTTCCCCTCCAGGCTCCATCCTCCACATCCTAACTCCTCGCCACAGATCTACTCTGTTTCAATAACTTTGTTATTTTAAGAATATCATATGAGGGTCTGGAGAGATGACTCAGCAGAGGACCCAGGCTCGATTCCCAGCACCCACATGGGGACTGACAATCATCTGTAACTCCAGTTCCAGGGGATCCAATGCCCTCTTACATTGCACAACACAACAACGTGAGTATACTCACATACATGCAGTATGTATGTAAATACACATAGAATAAAATATTTTAGGGTTTTTTTTTGACAGGGTCTCCCTAGTCCTAGCCCACCTGGAAGTCACTATGTGGGCCAGACTGGCCTTGATCTTACAGAGATCCACTCTGCCTCTACTTCCTGAAGACTGGAATTAAAGGTGTGTGCTACCATGCCAGGCTAAGTAAAATATTTTTTAAAAACTAAAATAAAAGGAGTATCGTATGAGTGAAATCATAGCCCCATCCCACGTGTTCCCTTCATTGTGAAGATCTCAGTGGCTGCTTCTCACACGTCTGAGGAACTTGCCTATTGGTCTGCCATCATTCGGTGGAATCTAGGAGTTGACCCTATAGAAGTTAAGAGTGGAGCAGGGCTTACAGAGGCTGGGAGAACAGGAGGGGTAGCTAGGGAGAAGACGGTCAATGGCACAGTTAGATAACAGCGAGAAACACTCTAGGCTATTGCTTAGCCAGAGGACTCTGCTGACAACAAACCGAGGAGGCCACCTAGTGTGACCTTTCCTATGGAACATCATGCTGAAAGTCCTTTAATGGTAGGAAAATAGGAGCTACAATTCCAAGTATAGATTACGTATTTGTCATTATAGAAAATACCACAGAATACAATGGAAATTATTGGAAGAAGAGGGCCTTGAAGCTTGCAGGATATAAAATCTATATATGAATATCAATATCATTATTTTGAGAATAGTCAATTATAAGAGGAAAATATTCTCAATTGCAACAAATAGTAGAAAATATCTAGCAAGAAGCCTAAGAAGAATGTTCGGGGACACAGGTGGCCACAGGTTCGTAAAAAACTGCTCAGTATCACTAGTCATCAGGGAAATGCAAACCAAAGTCACCTCTATCCAGTTAGAACAGCCATCATCAAGAATCTCAGATGTCAGGATGACGGCACACACCTGGAATCCCAGCAATCATGAAGCTGATGCAGGAGGATTGAAACTTCAAGGTCAGCCTGGGCTACCTACTGAGTCCCAGTCTCAGCAGACCCCACCCCTGCCAGCAAAAGAAAAAGCTGAGGACTCTAACACTGTTGACGGGATGCAAGTTAGCACAGTCATTGTGGAAAGTGTGATGGAGTTGCCTTTAAGAGCTAAAAATAGCTGAAGAGATGGCTCAGCAGTTAAGAACACTGGTTGTTCTTTCAGAAGACCTGGGTTCGAATCCCAGCACCCACATGGCAGCTAACAACTGTCCATAAGTCCAGTTCTAGGGGATCCAACAGTCTCTTCTGTCCTCCACGTGCATTGTAGAACACGGGTGCACTTACCTACATGCAGGCAATACATGCATACACATATAATAAAAATAATTTTTTTAAAAGAGCTAAAAATAAAACTACCACACAGGCTGCCATCCACTACCAGGGATACAGAGGAGATGAGCTCAGGATTCGGGAGAGCCATCAGTACCCTGCTCAGTACAGCACCATTCACAGCACCAGAATACAGAACACCAGTGTCCACCAGAAGGTGGGACAGTGAGCAGAGCCCGGAGCGCACAGAGTAGGACAAGCAGAAGGGTGAATCCAGGAGTTCTGCTGTAGAGCAGTGACCTCAGTAATGACAGCCCAGTATGACTTTTAACACTGTATGGCACATACCTGTGATCTCAGCTCTTGGGAGGAAGAGGCAGAAGGATCCAGATTCAAGGGTTATTCTTGGCTATAAAATATGTTTGAGGTCAGCCTAGGCTACATGAAAGCCTGTCTTTAAAAAAAAAAAAATCAAAGAGGACTGGCTAGACAGCTTGGCGGGAAAAGGTACTTGCTGCCAGCCTGACGAGCTGAGTTCAATTCCTGGGACCCACATAGTCGGTGGAAGGTGAGAACCAACTCCTGCAAGTTATCCTCTGGCCTCCACATGTGTGCCACAGCATGTATATGCCCCCTAACCTCATAAAATAAACAAATGTACATTTTATTTTAAAAAGGTGGATCTGGGATGTGTTGGGGGAATATGATTAGAATACATTGTATGAAATGCTCAAAGAATTAATAAAAAAATTATGTATTTTTATTTTATGTGTATGAGTGTATTGCTTGCATGTAAGTGTACCTGTGTCATGCAATGCCTGCAGAAGTCAGAAGAGGGTGTTGGATACCTTGGAACTGGAGTTATGAACAGCTGTTAACTGTCCTGTGGGCACTGGGATTCAAACCTGGGTCTTCTGCAAGAGCAAACAGTACTCTTAACAGCTGACCCATCTCTCTAGCCCCCATAAAAATATTTTTTCAAAAGAAAGATGTGGGACACGTGAGCACAAACCTGGTGACTGTGAGGTGATATATTTGTTAATTAGCTGGGGATAACCATTCCTCAGTTCCTTGTATTATACACAGTATTTCTAATGTTACACATGATAAATGCAATTTTTATCTGCCAGATTAAAATTTTATTTTTCACCTGACAAAATATGTACAGAAAATTTATGGAAAAAATTAGCAAACTATCATAGGAAGTTTTAAAATTTCTGAATAAATGGAGAAATAAATCATCAACTATAAAACCATTATGAAAATGTTAATTCTTCCTAAATTACTACTGTCTTAAAACAGATTCCAAGAAATTCCCATGAGTTTCTAAGGCACTTGGACTAATTTTAAAATTGAATGCATAGATAATAGTATATGAATCATTAGCACAATTTTTAACAGAGAGCTAATTTACTGATTAAAGTATATTAAACACATATGTTGAGAACAGAAGATGGGGACTCAGTGACACAGAGCAGATAAGGAGCTCAGTCAAAGAGCCCTGGGAACACCTGCTCAGCATCTCAAACTCAACATGTCCCAAACTGGACTCCTAACCTGTTTACTCCCCTCCACCCCCACCGCCTCCCAGCTCCCATTCTGGAGCAGCTCTGGCTTCCCACTGTAGCTGAGAGCCACTCTTGGGATTCAGTTCTTTAAAACAGAGATACATTTTTGCCCATTTCTACAGTTTAGTTTTTTCTGTTACTGTGACAAAACACCTGAAGATCAACTTACAAAGAAGAAGGGTTCATTTTGGCTCATGGTTCAAAGGCCTCAGTCCATGGCCAGCTGGCTCTGTTTCTTCCAGGTCACAGGTGAGGAACAAAGGAGCATGTGATGGAGAAGACTGCTCATGTCACTGAGACATGGAAGCAGGTGTGTGTGTGGGGGGGGGGTTGCTTCTCTTGCGCGTGAGCTCGGAGCAGCATTTAGTGTGGACACTGAGGACAAAATCGGTGCAAACCTCTTCTTCAAAGGCACGCAAAGCATCAGGAACACAAAATATTCGGCTCTTCAGGGGAAGATGGTGAAGGACACCTGGTCCCCCAGCGCCTAAATTTAGCATGTCTCAGTGCCCTCTATGGGACCCTTCTAGTTGTGTGGACAAACACCGGAGGGCCGTTCTACCTCCAGGGAGGGTAAAAACCACCACCACGAACGGACGAGATCCTCAGTGTGCTCTCTCCTTCCCACCTTCCCCAGCATTTGACCCAGCTCTCAGCCTGGACGTCATGAGTTCACAGCCAATCCCCTTTCTTGAGGTAGATCTAAGTCAAGTTAGGATACAGCTTCTTCCCCTGTGTTAAAAAAAAAATGTTTTTTTTTTTAAAATACTGCCATAAAGCCTGATTTCTACAGTCATATTTGTAAAAAACACATTTTGGAGGCAACAAGCTGCTTTCTAGATCTAGCTGTGGCAGCCCTCAGTAGACGGACTGGCGTGCGCACAGGAGGCCAGACGGGCCAGGGACGTCTACAGCAGCAGGCCTGGCTGGCTGCAGTTTCACACGCCTATTTACCGGAGAAGAAAGTGGCTCTGAGCTCGTGGCTCCCGAAGGTGATAAAGGTGTGACACTAGGCAGGTCACAAGTCATGAGAGGGCGGTGCTCGGAGTTCTCCCTTTGCCTGGAAATGAGGGCTGTACCACCTCCACACCCGACCTAGAGCCCCCAACCTCAGCACCAGCAGCTGAAAACGACGGAGCCTGGTCACCATCCTCAAGCACCTTCCCCAGATCTGCTCCCAGTTCACCACTGGATTAATTTAACCCATTTGTCCTACAAACTGTGGAAAGATTCCTCTATACATGTCGTGGCATAACCTTCTGGAGAGGCGTCCCCTCAAAGCCCCCAGTCACGGGAACTCTGCCCTCCCCACCAGTCAGTGAGCTTGGAGGGGAGGGGCTTCACCTGCTCTCAGCCCTGTGTCTGTAAAGGGCTGACACGGCGATGAATGAACTGTACAAATGAACGAACTCTTTTCTCTTGGCATTTACCAACATAAGCCATGCACACAAATGCAAAAAAATTAAATGAATAAGTAATGAAATCACTTCATGATTCCCCTGAATTATAAATTAGGTACATACAGTCAATATTTCACTCAACTGTTGGCCATCTTTGGGTTTTATGAAGTTTACGGCTAGAAGAGGTCTTTTAGATAGTGTAAGAAGTCCTTTAGATAGTGTGTCGCCAAGGGCGCCAAACTCCATGTTATAAATGGGCCAGTTCTCCAGGAAGACAGGCGGCATTGTTACATTTGCACCTAACACCAGAGAGCTAAAGAGGACATCACACACAGAACTGCGAGCGTCATAGATGAGCCTACACTCCTCTGTCTGAAACAGATCCAAGAGGCAGAAAATCAGTAAGAATGCCTCTAAACTCAATAACACCATTAATCATCCGGAAATACGGACATGTGCAGACTGTTTCATCCAACAGCAGCACAATACAAATTCTTCTTAGGTCCATGTGGAACATTTACCACCGTCCTGAGTACCAGACAGCTTAGTAATGTAAAAGAATAGAAATCACATAGTATCTGCCAGGAGACGAAGACAGAAATCAATCACAGAATGCTAACCAGAAAAATCAAAGACCGGATTAAGCCACATGATTCTAAACACAAGGTCAAAGAACCAGTCTCTCCACAGAAACTTCAAATTATTTTGAACTAAATGAAAACGAAATGAAAATTTGTCAAAATCAGTGGGATGCAGCAGTAACTACGCATAGAGGGAGACGCATTGCATGTGTGCAAGTCCGGGACATTACCCGGGATGTTACCATAAAAAAGAATGAACTTCTGTCATCTGTGGTGACATGAATGAAAATAGAGGATCTTAGGTCAAGTGACACAAGTCAGGCACACAGAGAGACACATACCGCACGCTCTACTCACAAGGAGACACAACGTCGAATTCACAGAATAAAGTACTACAGTGCCCAACAGAAGCTCAGCTGGGTCTAGAAAGAAGGGTGTGACAGTTAGCATTAACTGTCAACAGAGTCAAGAGGCACCTAGAAGATGGGCCTCAGGCATGTCTAAAAGGGATTACTCTGGCTGAGTTAACAGAGTGTGGAAGACCTGCCCACTGTGGAGGCCCCATCCCTGGACTGTATGTGGAGAAGGAGCTGAGCAGCAGCCTGTGTCCCTCTGCCTGACTGTGGTAAGGATGCGGACAGCTGCTTTAGCTCCCCACCATGATGGACTCTCACATAGAGCTGAGTCCGAAAAACTCTCTCTCAGGTTGCCTTTGTCAGAATATTTTATCACAGCAACAAGAAAAGTAACAGGTAAATTGATAGAGGGAACCCAGATACTATGTCCTAAAATAGAGTTCCGTAGGAGGAAGCCCTTGTTCTACAGCACAGCTGGGTGGCTGCTGTTTACAACAATTTCTTATAAATGTTAAGAACCGGAGAAAGGAGTTCCAGCTCTGTAACACAAGGATGGACAACGGTCTAAGAAAGTGCAAATGTAAGTTACAATTAGTGGATACTTATGAATCTATCAAATTATCACACTGTACACCGTAACTTACAGTTCGCAAATATGTAATGTAATAGGTAAAAGCGGGGCAGAAGTTAATTAAAAATTGATGGAAAAATTCAACAAAACCAAAACCTAGTTTTCTGAAAAGATGCGCTCTGTCATTTTCCCTGGTTGACATGTGGCTATCAAGAGGCCGATTCTAAACTTCTGATGAAAAAGCACATGACAAAGAGAGTCGAGGGATCACGGAAGAAGAACCCCAAGACTGGGACTGCCCAGAGCTATCCAGAGCTACTGAGTACGGAGACCAAGGTAAGATGGCATGGCTGAAGCCTGGACAAGAGGCCATGGGCACAGAGCAGACCACATGACAGACCACACAGACACTGACCCTGACAGAGGGGGAGAGGCAGCCATGGAAAGGGACAGCCATCAGCAAAGGTACTGAAGAACTGGACATCCATTCCGCAGATATGGATTGAGACACAGCCTTACACTCTCCATAAAAACCAACTCAAAATGGACTTCAGACATAGCTGTAAAATTACACCATTCTGGGAAATCCAGACGGTCTCACTGTTCTTTGTTTGGGTTTTTTTTTTGGCTTTTTTTTTGTTGTTGTTGAGACAGGGTCTCCCTGCAGCCCCAGCTGGCTTGGAACTCGCTTGACCTCAAACTCACAGAGATCCACCAGCCTCTGTCTCCCAAGTGCTGGGATGAAAGGTGAGCGTCGCCACACCCAGCTGATCTTGAATTTGGCAGCAGATTTTTAGTTGTAACACTGATGACATGTCCATTAATGAAAGACAAAGTGTATTTCATTAAAATTCATGAATTTTGCTCTTTCAAAAAATTACTATCAAGAGAATGAGAATGTGAGCTGCACACTGTGAGGAAATATTTGCAAAAGACACATTAAATAAAACAATATTAGCCAAAATATATAAACATTCCTCAACACTGAACAGTAAAAACCAAACTATAAAAACTTCAAAGACTGAAATGGGCCCCTTAGGAAAGACTATAAGCTGATGCCAAATGGACACAGGAGATGTTCTGCCTCGGTATGTCAGGGAACAGGAACCAAAGTGACTGTGAGATCTATTGCACACCTGACAGAATTGTGAAAGCCCAGACAACATCACCAAAGGAGCAGCAGGAACTCTGGTTCCTGTGGTGGGAACCAAAATGGTACAGCCACTGTTTAAGACAATTCAGAGATTTTTCAGAAGACCAAGCGTATTCTCAGCATCACAGGTCTTCTCCTTAGTTCTTATGCAAACGAGCTGAAAACCTACACCCACACAAACGCGCACAAAGACACAGATTTATTCACAGCTGCCAAAACCTAGAGGGGGCAACTAAAACATAAATGAATGGACAGACAGCGCAGATCCAGATGACAGGACATTTCACAGCATCAAAATGAAGTGAGCCACCAAGCTGGGAGAACATGAAGAAGGCGGTGAGCACTATTAAGTAAAAAGAAGTCAGAGGCGTATGCCATAATGGAAAAGGGAATTACATCAAACATGGCTGCCACGTACGCAGTGGCAGACAGGCAGCGAGGTACAGGCACTGAAAACGTTCACATGAAACTACAGTGGTGGCTCTGCGGCCCAGATCTGCTCAGACCTTCCGAATGTTCGCCAAGAATGAACCGGAAAGACGCTGGGTGATGTCAACAAAGGTTGACCAGTTGTCGCAAAGGTGCTAATCACGGAGTTGATGAGCGAGGCCATGTACTTAGGGGAACAGGAGAGGTATGGGAAATCCCTGTAACCTAAACCTGATTCTAAGACAAAGTCTATTTAACGTTTTTTAAAGAGGTACCCAAGGGGCTGGAGAGATGGCTCAGCAGTTAAGAACACTGGTTGTTCTTGTAGAAGACCTGGGTTCCATTCCCAGCACCCACATGGCAGCTAACAACTGTCTGAAACTCCAGTTCTAGGGGATCTGACGGCCTCTTCTGTCCTCCCCGGGCACTGCACAACACGGGTGCACTTACCTACACGTAGGCAATACATACACATAAAATAAAAATAATAAATAAAATATTTTTAAAAAATAAAGAGGCAGCCAAAGAGGTGGTGGTCATAAGTACACTTGCCAAGCAGTAACGAATATTCTTAGTAAGCGGTGGTCAGACAAGACCTGCCTTCATCTGAGAGGGGAAACACATTAAATCCCCAGAGGGAAGACAGACTCACAGGACAGCTTCTGAGAATGTTGGCCCCGGCAGGAACCATGTCACGCACGACCCATGAATAGCAATAACCTTGTTCCCGGATTTGGGGATGGGAAGAAGCCCAGAGCCCAGACACTGCGGGCACCAGCACAGCTCCGCTGCAAACCCACTGCCCCTTTCTGTCCAAGCACAGCACCTTCAGGATTAGAAGGGGGAACTTTCTGGCTCCTTTCCGATGATTCAGAGCAGCTTTTGGTGTCCTTATGAACAGCCAAGAGGGGGAAGAAAACACCAGCCTGCGGAGGCTGAGGAGTGGGAGGGAAATTAGTCCCTGTTCGGGCTGTGTTCACTGAAGGTGCTGAGGTGTTTCTCTTTGTTTAGAAGGAAGAAATCAAAGCTGCACCTAAACTACATCCTAATTAAAAGCCTCACCAGGCAAAGTCTCTAAGCCTTTTCAGCCCCGAAAGGAAAAAGCATCACCAGATTATCACTCTAAAGAATGGAATCCTTAACACTCAGGCAAACACAGAAACTGGGAAAAAGCCTGTGAGACCCCCAGGAGCCAGCACTTAGCGGGAGCCCACTGCAGAAGGAGCCGCTCCGGGGCTGCAGTGGGAGTTATACTGATTAAATCCTGCCGAAAAATGAAGTCTCACTTGCTTCCTAAATTACCAATCCAGCAGACCAGCAGCAGGCATGAGGGATAATGGGGGGGGGGGGTAACATCTAGAACATTCCATGGGCAGTCTAGGCATTTTCCTAGGGATGAATGTGCATGAACTCAGCCAGCAGTGAGCAGCAAAGGCCTGCCAAGGACAACCAAGGACACAGTGAGGGGTATTCTCAGGAGTCAGGGAGCTCATCCTCCTGGCCAACCTGCGAAAGGCCAACACTGGGTCCTGTATGTTGGCCTTGTTCACCAAGGACTGAACCAGATGTGGGGGTGGAGGAGTCTCTCCTCTAAGAACACACCCTGGCACTGGTACAACACAGGGCATGTATGTACAACCTGCTGACCTTCATGGACATGGCCCAATGCCCTTCATGTATCAGTATAGGCTCATCGACTGCAGCAAATGCACCAGTCAGGGCTGTTGAGTATGAGGGAGGCTGAGTGTGTGAGGAGGTAGGAAGTATATGGAAAATCTACGCTGGTCGGAGCAGACTAGATTCAGAACTAGCTTGGAATTCTGAGTCCAGCACTTACTAGTTCACAACCTTGAGCAAGTTGCTTCATCTGCTTACAGCCCTGTTTACTGGGCTCCAGGTAAACATTAAACATGTTATAGAACTTATGGTGTTATTGACAGGATTAGGGAGCCATGTGAAGGCTTTGTAACTACAAAGACAGACAAACAAGATTATAATATTCCGTTTTGATGTGTTATGCCGAGCGAGTTTGGTGCAGAATGAACCATCCAAAAAAAAGGAAACTACTACATGTTCAATAGAAATAGCTCACGGATGACTGACCAGGACTCAAAGGATTAGACACTATGGTCTAACCAGAGCCAAGGTTAGCCTCCTCCCAGCCCCTGATCTTCTAGCAGGGATTCAAGGCTGCTTTTGCTAAAGACATTGACTTTTCGCCTACAGATGTCTGATGAGTAACTAAAGGCAAGACACCTTCATTTTTGGGTCAGATTGCTGCTTGGTACTGCACAGAGGCATGCTGAAACACTTAATATGCCTAAAACTGGTGATAGAAAGCCAATTAGCACTAAATTCACACTCTCTCCTCCTCAAAGCTAAGTCACCAAGGCAAGAGTAGCTAGGATATTTCAAGATTTATGGGGGCATCCTAATCAATGATTACCAACTTACAGCTCTTACAAGGTCCTGCTCCAGACCCTGGAGCCACAGCTAGAAGTCTTCAGTAACTGCTCTACCCGTGAACAAATACCCAAGTGCTGCTGCAACTAGATTTACTTTGCCCCGGCCTGCCCCCCCCCCATCATTTAACCTCCTAGTTTGTCTCTGGTTCCAGGAATGTCATGGTTTGTAGACTATCACCTCCCCTGGCACGTCAGACCCCAAAGAACCAGGCCTGAGCTGATGAGCAGCCAGCCCCAGGTGACCAAGGCTGTTTGGCTATGTGTGATTCCCGCCCACTTGTCTCTTTCCCTGAATACTCCTGGAGTCACTGTCGGTACCTCAAAGACCGGTTTCTTGGGAGGTTGCTAGAGACTATCTGTCCAGTGCGACCACAGGGAAAATAAATTCCCTTCCTGTTCCTTCTCCTCTCCTTTGCCCCTCTGCTCTCTCCGTCCAGGTCCACCTCAGGACCAGAGTTCACGTACTTGTCCTTTGGCAGTCTCTGAACGCCTGCCGCAAACCTCTCATTCTGGGGGTTCAGAGTCTCTCTACGTACTGAGATGCTTGTCCCTCAACCCCCATGGGGCAGAGGAGACAGTGATGATGCTGCTGTTCTCCCACCAAACTGGGCCATGTGGAGATCCAGATGTGTGCTCTCAGACTTTCATGATTCTAAGCCGAGGGGTCCCAGCAGGTCCAGATGGTGTCCTTGGTCCCTGCTGGATGAGGCACCCAATGACAGGAAGAGGTCAGTCATGGGCCCAAGTGAGTGTAATGGTTAGTTTTGTCAGCTTGACGCAGTCTAGACTCACTAGAGAAGAGAGTCTCAATGAGGGACCATTTAGATCAGGCTGGCCTGTGGGCATATGGAAGGGATTTTCTTATTTATGGTAACTGATATGGGAAGACCCAGGCCACTGTGGGTAGTACCTGTCCTGGGTCCTGGACTGTGTAACAGTGGCTGGAGAGATGGCTCAGCAGTTAGTGCACTGGCTGCTCCTGCAGAGGACGCGGGTTTGATTCCCAGCACCCACATGATGGCTAACAACCAGGGGATCCAACACCCTCTTCTGACCTCCATGGGCATTGCACAACATGGGTGCATTTACACACAGGCCTACATACAAACACTTACATGCAGGCAATACACCTTACACATAAAATATTTTTTATAAAATAAAAAGGGGAGAAAGTGAGCCGTAGTAAGGGTGCATTTCTCTGCCCTCGGTTCTGTGTTACGATGCACTATAACTTGGACCTGTGATGTCAATAAACCTTTCTCCTTTAAGCTGGTTTTGCAAGGTATTTTATCTCAGCAACAGAAATGAAGCCAGGAGAGTACACGAACCTACTCTTCCCGTCTCAGCTCACAGCCACCGCTCACTAACTTGTCCTCTGGCAGTTACTCAAACCTTTCAAGGCTAACGTCTCTTCAAGTACCTGAAGCCATGCTTTTCCTATGGCTTTCAAGAGGCACAGGCTATCATAGATCAGACTGTGAGCCAGAATAAACTTCCTTCTTTAAAGAGCTTGTGTCAAGTACTTTGTCACAGCAACAAGAAACATAGTAAGAGTCAATTTTAACAGCAATATTAGGGCAATAATAATGGCTGAACTGGGTTATGGCAAAACAGAACCCACGATGGCTATGCTCTGGACAACACTGAGGCGGAGTCCACGACCTTCTGGACGTTCTTGTGGGGAGTGGCCGTTTTGTTTTTACCATGCTGAAGCCTCGTGCAAGCTGCCATGGTGGTTTTGCCTCAGATGCATCTCAGACAGAGCCTTTTTGTCCTTATTACACTGCCATACCTGGATTCAGACACTGATCCCCTCAAGGAGCATCTACTGACCACTGATTACCCATCAGGACCCAGCACTCGAAGTCCTATGGGAGTTAGATAAGTGGGCACACAATGGTAATGCTATAATGAACATGAGGCCATTGCAGCCCAGGAGTTAGGAAAGGTGGCCCTGCCATCTGATCAAAGCTGAGTCAGGAAGGATTTGCAAGAGCTAGCAAGCAAGAGGCCAAGAGGAAGCCAAGGCCAACGTCTGGGTGTGGTGGTGAGCGCCTGCAGTCCCAGCTACTGAGAAGACTGAGTGAGGGTAATCTCAGAAGTCTGGGAGTTCAAGGCCATCATGACCAAAGTGGTGTCTTGTCATCAGCCCTGAAAGGAGGGAAACAGGGAGAGAAGGGGGGAGAGAGAGGGAAGGAGGAGGGAGAGGAGGGAGAGAGGGAAAGGCAGGGACAGGGGTGGGGAGGGAGGACGAGAGGGAAGGAGGAGGGACAGTGGGCACCTTCCATCCTTTGTGCAGAGTCCCGTTTCCACACATGACATTTCACCAGGGTCTCCTGCTGTCCCCGTTTCAGACACATCCTCAGTTCTCACACTGTTCTAGCGTAAGAGGACCATCTCTGCCTTCACTTTTCCACAGAGCCACACTGCATGCAGGTACACGCACACGTCTACGTGTACCATGCAGCTAAGATTAACACTGAAAGACCACCAAACGAGCAATCTGACAGTAATACTTCAGATGATCACCAGAGAGTCCAGGCAATTTAGGACGTCAGCAGCTGTTACTGTTATTGCTTATCATGAGTGGAGCCTGTGAGAAGAACCACAAGGTAGGCTAAACATGGAGGTGTGTATCATGGTCTCAGGGGAGCCCCATCCCTACACATTGGAGGAAATAGTGCCCTCACATTGTCCCATAAGAGAACTAAAATGTAAACTGATAAAATGATAAACCCTCAGACACTCTGACCACAATAGGAAGTGATGAAGCTGGTGTCATTAAAACTGTTACCTGGGCCAGCAAGACAGCACCGTGGGTTAAAGCCAGTGCACCGAGCCTCTGACCCAAGTCTGATCCCCAGAACCCACATGGTGGAAGGGGAGAACCGTTAGCATCTGAAATCCACATGGGTGGTATGACACTCACACCACTCCCAATAAATAAATTGAATGAAGAAATTTCTTGGGTTATTTTTGAGACAGGGTCTCCTTGTAGCTCAAGCTAGCCTGGAACTCCCTATGGAGACCAGGCTGGCCTCAATCTCTGAGTTCTAGGCTAGCCTGGTCTACAAAGTGAGTTACAGGTCAGCCAGTGCTACACAGTGAGACTGTCCCCCCCAAAAGAGAAAAAAGTCTGGCTTCTCTCTGATTTCCCCATGAAGGCACTGCGGGCAGCTGAACAGAACAAAACGCCATCTTTTCTGCCTTCTTCCAGCAACATCAGAACAAGATCTCCCCGAGAGCAGTTCCTGCAGCTTTTCTGAACAAGGTTATCTCTCACGGTAAACCTATCCTTGCCAGCTGGCTCCCCATCTTCACTGGGGCTGGACAGGCTCTCCTACCATGTTGGCACTACAGGTGAGCTGGCTTTACCATGGAGATCTGATTGCGGTGAAGGGACGACATTCAAGCTGTCCAGTCAGGGAAGGGTCTTGTGAGAAAGGATCTGTTGCAAGAATTCATCCTGCGGGGAGATATAAACATCTACCTAGAGTCCCAGCAACAAATCAAAACACAATTCCACCAAAGTTTAGCCTAAGGAATCAATGAGTTTATCGGGCTTGCCCACAGGGTGTGGGTGAGCGGTTACCGGAAGGTGTAGCACTGCAAGTCTTCCCCTGGCACAGATGACGGCTTTCCATACCACAAGGATGGAGTCCCTCTTCAGGCAACCTCCCTAGCCTATGTACTCCAGCTCCCCCAGGAGACCCCAACTCCATCTGCACTTAGAGCAGAACTGGACACAAATGACTGAGAAGGCCAGAATCCAGGTGTCCAGTGACCCTCCCCACCACCTCCTTCCAAGAGGGACCGTCAACCTCAACAAGCCCTGTCCTAATGGACTCGTTCAAACAGGCACAGCTGGTTGATGAAGATGGCCACTGTTTTGCTCAAGGAAGACACTTCTTTAAATAGTCAAGAGAAGCAGAGATCTCCTCCTCCTCGGAGCTGATGGGGCTGAATAGGGTGAACACAAACTTAGGCAGGTGAAAGAGACTGTTAAGTCTGGTGTGAAATATTCAAAGTCAGGGCTCCTGAGGCTGGGGTGGCTCTATGTCACTAGAGAACAGCAGATACATAGTGCCTTGGGGCCTGGACATGGCCCCCAAAGGTTCTTGTGCTGACACCTGATCCCTACATGGTGGTATCAAGATGGTGGAACTTTTAGAAGTGGAGCCTAGAGCAGAAACAAAAGACCCACTTGATAGAGGGGGGTGCAGTGCATGGGTCTCTGCAGAGTGGTTCCATTGAGGCTCCACAAGGCTTGGAGACCACAGCCTGATACACACCTCCCCGAGGCTCTGTTATAAGCTGAGCTGGAGCTGCCGACAGTTACTCTGAGCAGAAGGGCATTTAGAAGTTTGCGTGTCTCTATTTTAAGCTGTAGACATCATTGGATGATCAAATCTAGATTAGCCAAGATGGTGGCTTCCCTCGAAAGGACAAATATGTTTCGTGAGCCGGGTGGGCTGGGGGAGGCTGGGGGAGGTGTGAGGCACTTGAAATGTTACAACTGCTTGGAGGTCTCCTGAAGCAGGACTCTGAGTTGAAGCAGGAACAGTAACGAGGGTGGCAGGTAGTGCTGCTGGAGGCTCAGCAGAAGTGGCCACATCAGTGATGCTGGACACAAAACACCGGGCCAAGGTCACCACTGAGCTGAGTACGGATCTGCTCACATGGCCTCTAAGGGCAAGAAGAGCTGCAGACAAGCTTGCACACACTGGTAAAGAGGGGGAAGTTTCCTGACACATGACTGGAAGGTTTTTTAACCCAAATGTTTCTCATTCTCACTGTCCCCTCCTCCTTCTCCACCACCACCTACTCAGACTCAAAGAGGCCCAGCTCTAAAACCCACAACCCCCACACATCTGGCATACTAGGACTATCTCAGCCTTCACTTTTCCAACAGAGCCACACTGAATACACACACACATCTACCTGTACCATGCACCTGAGATTAACACTGACACCAAACGAGCAATCTGACAGTAATACTTCAGATGATCACCAGAGAGTCCAGGCAATTTAGGATGTCAGCAGCTGTTACTGTTATTGCTTATCATGAGTGGAGCATGTGAGAAGAACCACAAGGTGGGCTAAACATGGAGGTGTGTATCGTGGTCTCAGGGTTTCACACCACCTAGTGAACACCACGAACACCATCACCACCATCACCACCATCACCACCATCCCACACACACCCTTCTGGCATCCCTGAAGAGAAGCTGCAGGTGACCGGGCATGCTCAATATGTTGATCCACCCGTGGTGATATACACCACTGGCTCCCATATTTATATCTGAGCTAAACTTCTCCCCCTGAGTCTCACCCAGTAAGCCAATTCTCTACTTAGAACTCTTGGATAGCTCAAACTCATCCCTATGTAACTTCTCCATGTGGTCTGCCTCCATCCACACAGTCCCATGGAACACACCAGTATCACAGACCCTCTGACCCACTGCTTCCAAAGCCAACCAATCAGCCTGCTCCTGGTTCCACCTCCTAAATCCATCCCCATCCCCAAACCTCTCTCCATGTCCACTGCTGCCCCATTGTGTGGCCTGGGATCTTGACTTCTGCAGACCCCGCCTCACTTGTAAAATGCCTCTCCTGCCTCTTCCTCAAGGCTTTATTCACACTGTTGTTCCTGGACCCACTTGTCCCACATACTGAAATTCCCAGACTGTGAGATGTCCATCTTTTCTAGCTGTTTTGTTTAAATCTGTGTCCTAAGCCCTGACCAGACAGTTACAAGCAGGAAGGAGCCTAGTCCCTCTGCTGAAAGTCCCTGGTCCAGCTCCATGGGCCAGATGGACAGGGAGATAAAGGCTTGTACCCTGTTGCAAACCATTCACAGCCTTTGGCTTTTTTCACTTTTATTTTATGTGTATGAGTACATTGCCTGCATGTAAGTGCATCCATGTCCTGCAGTGCCCGAGGAGGTCAGAAGAGGGTGATGGGTCACCTATAAATGGAGTTACAGACAGTTGTCTGTCGGCGGGCTCCCAACAGTTGTCAGCCACCATGTGAGTGCTGGGAATTGAACCCAGGTCCTCTGCAAGAGCAGTCAGTGTTCCTAACCGCTGAGCCATCCCTCCTGCTCCTCACAGCCTTCATTAGGACACTTCAGACGGCGCACAGAACATGAATTAGTCCCTGCCTCACCAGCTATGACGGTAATCAGTCTCTAAAGAGCACACTGTTAACACTGCATTGTCGAGGCCTGCTTACAAAACCAGTGAAAGTCCTTCTGGCTGGACTGAGAGGTAGTAAGGTGGTAGAGCACTTACCTTGTGCTTAGAAAGCCCTAGGCTCAGTCTGCAGCACCACCACACACCCAAAAAGTACTTCCTGGAGGTCATTTCTCATTCTTAAAATTCCCATTTTTTTAAAACATTTTTTTAGTTTTTTATTTCATGTGTATTAATGTTATGCATGCATGTATGTAAGTGCATTTGTTTCATATGTGCTCATGGAGGACAGAAGAAGGCATCAGATCCCCTGGAACTGGAGTTATGGACAGTTGTTAGCAACCATTTGGGTTCTGGGAGTTGAACCCGGGTCTTCCGCAAGAACAGCCAGTGCTTTTAACCACTGAGTCATTGCTCCAGCACCTTCCCCCACTGTTAGACTCTTTATCTGGGACTTTTTTGCAGCACGTACCATGTCCACTTTGCTTTAGATTAGAAACTCTTTAAGGACAGCTCTGAGAATGCTCCCTCTCTGGACCCCTCCCTCTCTGGAGATGAACGAGGAGTTCACCAAGAAAGCACAACCATGGACTGCTCTTTGTGAACTTCAAACCTAAGTGGTGCTCAGAGACTGGGCTGGAATGTTGTCAGACAAAACAATACCATGTAACAAATAGGAGGAACAGGTCACAGGGGACCAGGCCAGGCATTCCCACGCCTCCTCAGGCAACATCATCCAGCCTAGGTTGTCACCAAGGATGTTGCCCATCTTCTCAAAGGGCCAGGATCCCCTTCCCCACTCCTCGTCCTTAGAGGGGCGGCACCCTAACTTGACTTCCTATACACTGGGCGAAACCAACCCCAAGACAAACACACAAGAGCCTGGAAGAGGAAGTCAACGAGGAAGAGAGGAGAGAAGTGTGGAAACCAGGCCTCTGCGATAGTGCAGCATGTTGGGCCCTTCCCCTGACTGGCTCTCGACAGCTGAATCTCAGCAGGCCACTAGATGGGGGCTGATGCTAGAGCTAAGCAAGCTGGTCCAGTTTTCCTTCCAAGCGTGCAGGGGCCTGGAAAGCTAGGAAGGGTATTTCCACCCTGGCTGCTTAGCAGAGTCAAGTAGACACCCTGATGGTTAGCATTTACTGTCAACTTGACACAGCCTACGACTCACACAGGGAGAGGCTCAACAGGAACTGTCTGTGGGAAACGGTCCTGACTGCCTTACCCGATGTGGGAAGACCTGCCTACTGTGGGCAGTACCATTCCCTGCCTTGGGGCCCTGGACAGAGCAAAGCAGCAAGCAGAGGTCTTCACTGTGGATCTGCTGTACCCAGTCGTCTCAAGCGCCTGCCTCTGTGACTTCCTGGAAATGATGGGCTGAAACCTAGAACTGTGAGCTAAAATAAACCTCTTTCCTCTCCGAAGTTGTTTCTGGTCTGGGTGTTTCATCACAGAAATAGAAATGAAAGCTCCACTCTGCCCCAGGCCACTCACCGTTCTCCTTAGAGGGAGCTCCAAGGTGGACAGAACCAGTTCTGCTTCTACGGACTTCAAGGATCTTCACGTTTAGGGTTAGGGTTTGGGGTAAAAGGGTTAGAGATTAATCTAACAAAGAGTTTCAGAGAAACTGAACCTGCTGTGGACATTATCCACATCAGCAGAAGAGCCTGAGCCAGAAGGTCAACATGGGTAAGGCATTTCCATCCACAACTAACAGAGGCCAAGGGGCTCCATGACAGTCTGATTTCAGAGCCAGACTCACAAGTATTTTCTTCCCCAGACAACAGGCTTTGATCCTTTGCAAGGGCCTCAGAGTTCAGAGCCAGCCACTCAGCAAAGTGAGGGCCCAAAGCCTGGCAGAGGGATCAGACAATGGCTCTTTAAGCCCCCCCGTGCCCCCAACAAGCTGCTGGAAAACAATTCTATAGATCAGAATGAAGCCCCAAATTCATCCAGGAAGAAGGTCATCTGAGACTGTTCAGGGGAAAGGGAGGGACAGAAGTAGGAAGAAAGAAGGGAAGAAAGAGCACAGTTAGGAACTGGGAGAGTGCAAGTCAACTTTCCATTGCAGTGAGAAAATACTTGAGATCATCAACTTAAGAGGAAGAAAGGTTTACCTGGCCTATAGTGTCAGAGGTTTCAGTCTATGATTGTGACACTATAGTACATGGCTGGAGGCAAAGCAAATGTCTGCTCAGCCCTAAAATAGTAAACTAGAGACAGGGAGGAAGGGAGTCCCACTTTCCCCTCCGAGGGCACACCCTCAATGATGTCACTTCCTCCCAATAGGCCCCCTGCAGATTCCATCACCTCCGCACTGCACCACTGGCCAGGGACCAGGTCATCAACACTTAGGCCTTTGGCGGACATCCAGGATCCGAACTGGATAAGGCAGGTTGTGTGCAGCCACAACCGTGGGTGGGAAGGAGAGGTCATGAGCATTGGAGAGTGGGGCAGGAGGATAAGGGAGCACCAAGGTAGCTCTAGCCTGCAGGAAAGTCCTTATGGCCCCTGACAGAAGCAAACAGTGATTCCAGGGTCTTAAACACTTGGACCGCTAAATGCCAGGCATCTGGAGGACAGAGAACGGTCGTCCCTTCCAGAAACCCTACACCCCACACGCCTTGCACAACAGAGGCTGCCCTCCAAGACCACAGGACACCTCCAGCCTCTGGTTCAGGCCTGAACTTCCCAAGGTGCATACACAGGTGGCCCGGCGGGGGGGGGGCATCGGGGAACAAGGGGTACCACAGCAAATAGGCCACATGAAGGAACTGTGACCATGAGCAAAAGCCGCACTGTGGGGAAGGATAGGGAGAGGTGTCTCCCCTGTGCCACGCCTTGTCAATGAGGTGGTCTCCAACTCTGCAGAGGAGACAGAATCCCCACACGGCCAGGGCTGGATCTGTGGGTTTCTTTGGTTTGCTCTAGGAAAGCTCAGGGAAGTAAAGGCATCTGCAGGAGAAGAGAACGAAACCCACAGTGCTGGACTGCTGACCATGACTTTTCTCATGGTCAATGTGGCCAGAAGTCCCGGGGTGATCCACCCCGCCCCCCCCACCTCTGTGCTCCTGGAGGCAGTGAGGGGGAAGGAGCTCTGTTTGGAGGCTGAAGGCGAAGTCTTGGCTGTAGGAGCCATGCTCATCCCTGTCAATGCCCATCTGTTCCCAGAGCCGCCGCCCAGCTGCCTGCAGGCCCACCATACGGCCAACAGTGGTGATCTCATGGTCACAGTTCCTTCATGTGGCCTATTTGCTGTTGTACCCCTTGTTCCCCGATGCCCCCCCCCCCCCCCGGGCCACCTGGTGTCCTGTGGTCTTGGAGGGCAGCCTCTGTTGTGCAAGGCGTGTGGGGTGTAGGGTTTCTGGAAGGGACGACCGTTCTCTGTCCTCCAGACACTGTGAAGATCCTGCCTCTACCTACCCAGCTGGGAAGAAAGCCCAAGGGGAGACAGGCCTCCACAGTGCAGTGGCCCAGAATGTCCCCAGCACCTGGAGGGACACTGTCAAGAGTTTTGATTCTGTGTGATTAGTATTTCTGGAATTCCTCCAGCTCTGTCCTCTGTAGCTGCCTTAGCTCAAACCACTCTCTCCACTAAGACATGAACTTTGCTGTTCTGCCTCTCACCTCACTCTCCTCAATCCAAGCTCCAGCAGTGAGTTCCCTGCTTCTTCCTGCCCTCAGGAGGAGGGACCAGCTCTTTGCCACACGCATCCCTCTGCGCTGGCCACTGCTTTCTGCTCTTGCCTTCATCCCACAGCTTGCCCTCATCCCCCATGCTGGCTACCTGACCTGATGTCAGCTGTCCAAGTATGCTGGGTCCTTTGGCCTGCCTCCCTCCTCTCCCCAAATCCTCCCTTATCTCATGTAACTAACCCTACTTACCTCCAGGTCAGAGTAAACACTCACAGTTCCTTGAACCCCTGAAGACTCATTGAGTCACCTCTGTCCACATCTTCCCTTCAGAAGCCGCGAAATAAAGATGACATTTGCCTGCCCCTTCCAAACTGCCGTGCTTCGCAGGGTAACTACCCTTGCTTTATGCTCAGCATCTGGCAGCTCAATCATTTGTCAAACGAATGAATAAAATGTATTTGTCAACACAGCAAAGACACCAACTACCTCTTTCGGAAGATTTGGCACCCTAAGGAACAGCCAAGCTCCCTCTAGGAGCGCAGTTCTGCAAGGTTTGATTTTACCAGTTGACTCATCCATATTCCAACCGTCCATCCAGACACAGGTGATGGATAGCTCATTACATAAGCAAAGTGCAAAAATAAAAAATTTTCTTTGTAGGCCCAATGTGAAAATGATCTACTTGCTGGACGTGGTGGTGCACACCTTTGATCCCAGCACTTGGGAGGCAGAGGCAGGTGGATCTCTGTGAGTTCAAGGCCAGCCTGGTCTACATAGTGAGTTCCAGGACAGCTGGGACTACGGGGAGACCCTGTCTCAAAAAAACCAAAAAAAAAAAAAAAATCTACTTGCTACTGAAGGATGCAGACTATGTGTTGTGCACAAAGATGTTCAATACAAAAATTAAGGGGAAAAAGTATAACTAAGATTAGCGTCCCAGTCACTTCCCATTAGAGCGACACACCTTGAGTTGACTACACAGGTGTTTCCCACACAGTCCTCCCTCTCCTCTGGACAGTTCTGGACCAAAGCTGCCAAGAAGATGTCAAATCTACCCCTCTACATGCATCCCTCAGGAAGAGAGACAGGGTCACTTCTCCCATCTCTGTGTGAGGTTGACGGGACACGGGCACGAAGAGCAAGACAGCAGCTCCACAGCAGCAGGCAGAGCAGCCCCGCCCCGTCCTCGTTACCCATCCCACCGCCAAGGCAGAGCCCATCCCAACCCTCCACACCCACCTGGAGAACAGACTGCAGGTGCCACAGGCTGGCCTAATGAACCTCAGTGGTTCCCTGACTCTGCGATCTCTTTGATATCTGGAAATGTACTTGCAAGCCAACCTGTAGCCTCAAAGGATCTGTGCAATGTCAGCAGACGACGCAAAGTCAAGCCAAACCACTTTTCTCACTAATATGCATAATTAAGGTCATTACGGTATGAATGTGAGGCTGTTTAGGTAATAATTGCCTTGCAGGAAGCCTGATGGAGGGAGGAAAGCGGCCAGTGTGCTGTCATCAGAAGCTTCCCTGATTCCATGAACCCTCAGTCCCTCCTCTCTGCCTCAAGACCTCCACCTCCTGTGAAAAAGCAGTGGGAAGAGACTTGATGTCCACGGTGCAAGACATGGGGAAATTCTCATCGAGGCAACAGCATTTATGTCAAAAGTTGATAGCACAAAGACATGAATAACTGTTATTTCACACCAAAGGGAGAAGGTTCTGGATCCTGGGACGCATGGGGCTGGCCACCGTCCTGAACTTCACCAGCATCTGTGCCGATTTTAAAAGTGCTGGAGTCAGACAACTTCTAGACAGTGCTCAGCAGGTTATAATAACATCTCCATCTGAAGTGGGGGTACAAAGAGGAAGGAGAAGGGAAGAGGAAGGGGAAGAAGGGGAGGAGGAAGGGGAGGAGGAAGGGGAGGAGGAGGGGGAGGAGGAGGAGGAGACCTGTGATCCCCAGCTACAGTAGCCATTCAGCACTTACCATGTGCCAAGCCTGGCCAAGGACTTCGCACACACTGTGTCTATGTCTCACAAGCAGCCTGCTGGGATGCCATCATCACCTACACTTTGCAGACATAGAGGCTTTGAAATGTAACCCTGGCTTGGAACGTTCCAAAGCCACACAGAATGAGTAGCAAAAGGCACAGAGGAGAAGAGGGGACGGTCTCCCCACCCTCCCACCCTCGCAACTCCCCACACCATCATCCCGCCAACGTTGTGGGAGCAGAGGCAAAGAAGTTGTACAGTGGGGGAAGGAGCCGCTCCTAGAGGCTGAGGGGGGATGTGGACACCCAGCAGGCCTCAGGGCACCAAACCAGTGAGCGTGTGCAGTCAGGGGCTTTGAATCCCAGCTCTTCCAGCTCCCCAGGGATTTGAGGCATGTGCCCAGGACCGTACTATGCCTTGGATTTCTTAGCTCGATGGCGGTGTGAGGCCCATGCAGAGGGCAATGAAGATGGAGTGGGTACCAGTAAAGGGTGTTATCAAGTGCCCAGTAAACATGGGTTCTCAACATCATCAGCAACTGGTCTAAACGTAAAAGCAAGACACCAACGTTCCCTCGAGCTTCCGCACAGACGCAGGGCTGGCAGCTAACCACCCGCTGTCTGAGCATGACCCAAATGGCCAGCACACGTGCCACCCCAGCCGCGCACAGTTTCTGCACTGAGTTATCAGAGTGCTCCTGACATGCAGCCCTGAGTCCTGTGAAGAGAGACAAATGGCTGTTCATCTCATTCAGCAAGACCGCTCTGTGTGACACCATGTCCTTCACCTCAGTGAAGGGACAGCGAGGAGGACCTGGCGGCCGAGGTGGAAATGGCCAGCCCATCCTTGTTCCCCGTGGGGCTCTCTGAGGGACAGCCATGGGGTGCCAAGGGGACGAACACTTGTGAAGACTCAGACATGGACTCTCACTCAGCAACTTGATAAACAAAAGGAAGATCCGTTGACAGCCCTGAGCCTCACTGTTACCTGTGTGAAAGGCGCCCGCTTGCTCTGAGCAGTGTTGACAGTGAATGGAGCTTGAATCATTCTCCCCAAATCAAGTCTAGTCCAGCATAAGCCCACACCTCCCTGGCATCAGCCCATACCTGAATATTGTACCCACAGAGGGTTCCAGGGTCCCTGGGGAGTGGTCGGTTGGAGAAACAAGGAGGTAGTCACCACAGAACCAGGCCTGAGCTCCCAGAGGGAGAAGTCCTCGTTCTATACGTAGCAGACTGGGAAGAATGGCCTCACTTCTCCCTGCCCTAAGCCTCGGGCTCAGCCTCTGAGCCTGGGAAGCAGAAACCCTGCAGAGTGGGCTGGGAGTTCCACACAAGGTGAACATCACCCACGGCCACAAGGTAGACACACACAGAGCCCGGGGACAGGATGGCAGGGTGTAGTGGAGTCAGATACCACAGGCTAGGCCAACACCCTCTAATTCTCAGAACTGTCCCTGGAGAAGGGTGTACTGTCATTCTATAACCTTGGCCCTGGCTTTCCAAAGCTTCCCAGAAAAATGAAGAGATTTCCAGAACTACTTCTTAGACATTCTTTATTCCATAGAAATAAGATGCCCAGAGGTAATTAAAAAAAAAAAAAAAGCTACAGGAAAGTGGGGTACCTGAGACACATCTCCCTGATAATTCTGCACTTTCTCTCACAGGTAGATATAGGGAGCTCCTCTCCCTGCCTGAAAGCCTCAGACCTGAGTGGGGGAGCAGGACAGGAAAATGTGATTCAGTGAGTCTACACCCACAGGTGACTGTAGTGCTGACTGGACTGTGAACGACTACAGGTGAGGGAGGTTAGCACTAGAGACTAGATTCGAGATCCAGGTCCTTAAATATGACACCCAGAGCACAAGCAACGACACTAAAATTTGACTTCTTAAAAATGCTGCCTTTGGGGGCTAGAGAGATGACTCAGGGGTTAAGAGCGCTGGCTGCTCTCGCAAAAGACCCAGTTCAACTCCCAGCACCCACATGGCTAACAACCATCTGTAACTCCAGTTCCAGGGGAATTCCACACCCCCTTCCAACCTCCACAGGCATTGCACAACATGAGTACTCACACACATGCAGGCAACACACTCATACACATAAAATTAAAATAATTAATAACTTTTTTAAGTGTTGCCTTCCGTGTATCAAAGCACAGAAAGGCAAGAGACAAGTCCCTCACAGGACAGGAAAGAAACCTGCAGTCGTGTCCAAGAGACAGACAACAACCACTGAAGTAAATTTTAAATTTTAACTCAGCTAAAGCTGTGTCTAAGCCCATGGAGGTAAAAAGGCTGAAATGTATTTAATGAGAGGCACTGGACCCACAATACTGAGATGAAACAGGGACTAATGGCCCCTTCCCAGGTCACATGTCTCTGGAGTGAGGAACAAAAGCTTTCCTTAAGTGATAAGACTGTGTACCCAGTGGGGAAGCGCTCACTGTACTGGGAATCACGAAGTCAAGTCCAAAGGGCAGTTCAAGGGAAGGCACACACGTAGACTCCATGTGTAGGCACTGCTAAAAGCAAGGCTTATCTAGGAGGGCTGCCATCGCTTGAAGTTCTGTGAGGAGAGACGGAAGACAGCACCACGCTGCGCAGAGCCTTCTAGCCCTGACTCAAGCCAGCGTCTGGGCAAAGAGACGAGAATGAAGAAAAATTCAATGAGTCACAGTTGCCTAGTGAAGCATGATGGGATTCCTGGCTGTCCCGGTGCCAGAGCTCAGCACAGATGACAGACAGCACTTTCCCCATGTTGGAGCAAAGTGCAAAGCTTCTGCATGTCACTGTGGGTGACACAGCATCAGTACTCTGATTCTACCACCATGGTAGAGTCACATTGCAATCAAGGAATGACCAGGATGTGTGAGAAGTGGTCGGGGATGGAAAGTAAATGTTCCAGGGAGAGGGATAGACAGCTTAGGGCTGGGGAGATGGTTCACTCAGTAAAGTACTTGAACATGAGGACTTGAGTTGAGAGTCCCAGCACTCATACAAAAGCTAGGGGCATGGCAGTACACAACTATAACCCCAGTCCTGGGGGTCAGAGACAGGAGGAAACCAGGGGCTTGCTGGCTGGCCAGCCATCAAGTCAATTCTTGAGCTCCAGGTTCTCACACACACAAAAAAATACTAAAGCAGAATGGTGACTGAGGAAGACACCAGATATCAGCCTCTGGCCTTCACGCATACTTACACACACATGCTCACAGAACCACACATATGCACAGCTCCCCACATCTCCCACACAAAAGGAACAGGGATCTTTGGGGATCATGAGTTAACAAGCAATGTCACTAACACACCTCAGACAATTAGCTGCACCCTTGTGTCACTGCAACAATACGGATGGACGTAGAATCAGTGTGTGGAGAAACAAGGCAGGTACAGGAAGGCAGGCACGCATGATCTCACTCACACGCAGAGGCTGAAAGGACGGTTGGTCCACGGGTATGGAGCTGTAGCTGGATGGAAGCCAGCAGTCTGGGCGCCGAGGCGCAGAAGGTGCCTATAGGCATCAACAGCCTGTACAGAAAGTGAAAGACTGAAGGTTTTCACCACAAATACATGAGGAATGTTTGCGGAGATAAATATGCTTAGCCTGATTTAAACATAATGTGCTAAAGAAATGGCTCAGTACTTGCCTGGCATATGAAAGAGCCTGAGTTCAACCCCAGTACTACAAACAGGTAAATAACACACTATATACATCTACTTAACATTGTATAGTGCCTCATGAATATGTATAACATACATTTTTGTGTATTGGTTAAATTTTTTAAAAATTAAAAACTGGGGGGCTGGAGAGATGGCTCAGCAGTTAAGAACACTGAATGTCCTTGCAGAAGACCTAGGTTTGAATCCCAGTACCCACATTGCGGCTAACAACTGTCCGTAACTCCAGTTCCACGGGATCCGATGCCCTCTTCTAACCTCCTCGGGCATTGCACGACATGGGTACACCTACATGCATGCAGGGAATTCATGCAAAGACATAAAATAAAAATATTTTTAAAACTTAAAAACTGGGCTGAGGGACAGTTTGGTGGTTAAAGCACCTGGCAAGTGTATGTGAAGACAGGAGCTTGCCCCATACCCATGTAAATGCCAGGTGGATACCGCAGCCCTCCTGTAATTCCAACCTCAGAAAGTAGAGACAGGACCCCAGAGCAAGCTGCATAGCCTGGCCATGTTGGCAAGGTCTGGGTTTCCATCAGAGACCCCAGCACAGTGAATACAGCGGAAGAGCAGCTGAGAATAACCAGAGTTTTGCGTGCCAGGTACCACGTCTCTGTTCCCAGATGACTATAGCTGGGGACTACAGAGCCACATTTGGATAAATGTCACATCATGGCATTGGGTTCAAAAAGCCAACTGCAGAAGAAGGGAGTTGTAGGACCACGGCTCACAGGATCACCTATGAAGCATCTGGCATGCTTCTCAACCCTGAAGGTCAGGGTGCCTGGGAGACGCTGGAAAGCTGGATCATTATCACGGGACGGGTGTGGCTGGCTCTCTGTCCTCACACCATGTCTAAGAGCCTGGCGCACAGAAAGGCTTTGTTCTGTATTCGTGGAAAGGCGCGAAGAAAAGAACAAAGATAAAAGGCTTAAATCACAGACTCAGCGGTGTGTTCTCAAAGCCCTGTGCCCCGAACCCTGCTGCCTGCCACTTGTTAAGCTGCTGGGCTCCAGCCAAGGCCTCCGGTGCCTGCTTGTGATCACAACACTGTGTAATTAAACACCTGGGCTTCCCAAGAGGGACGGACTGCAGAGCCAGCCAGGGGAGAGACTGTGGCTTCCGTCCTGCCTTCCTGTGTGCAAGGCTGGCCTGATGGGCAGTCTGTGCCCAGCAGCACCATCGCTGTGTCTCTCTGTAGGGCTGAGCTCAGCCAGCCTCCTCCGCTACTTTACATATCTGGGATGGTTTGCCTGGATTCCGTAGAGTGCACTGCACTTTCTGCAATGGGTAGGCTCTGCCCCTCTCAGGAAAGCTGGGGCTCTCTACAGGAGGGGTGTGGGCTCCCATTATACCACCTCTGACCAGGAAGAGGGTCAGAGTTCCCTCCCCAGCTCCTGCCACCCCCATTCAAGCCCATCCTTTCCCACAGCAGAAACAAAGGGTCACGCTTTGGTCAAGGTCAGCCTGCCACTCTGCAGAACTCACAGTGGTCCTCACATGCATCCCTCCACACGCCTCCCTCCACATGCCTCCCTCCACGGCCCTCTGCCCTTGTTCTTTCTCTCCAGCCCTTGCTCCTTGGCAAGCTTTATTTCAGGCAGCGGTGGGTTTTTACCATCACAGAGCTGAGATTCAGAGCCAGGCCTCCAGCTGATGAAAGCTAAAATTATTCCCTCTCAGGGACACATGAAGGACCACATGAAGACAAGCAAAATTGGAAGCGGTCTGCGAGTCTGCCAAGGCACGGTCAGGTGAGGCTTCGTGGAGACGGCCCTCCCGACGCCTGCCTGGGCACCTTCACCTGAAGATTCACCTGTATTTAATCCCTCACACAAACCCTCCTTGAGCTCTCTCACACAGACCATTACTGTCGCTGTCTACGCCTCCTCTCTACCTTCAATCCCTCATCCAACACCTCTGCAAGTCCCTGTAGAACTGTCCAACAACTCAGTCACATCACTGAACACACACTGCTGACAAAGGGTGTCTAAAAAACAGTGTCACCGTCTGACAGGGTTTAACATCCAGAATATATAAAGAACTCAAAAAACAAAGAACTAAGAAAACAAATGACCCAATGAAAAGAAGGGCTAAAGATCTAAACAGAGAGTTCTCAAAGGAAGAAATAAAGATGGCTAAGAAACAGCTCAAAAAGTGTTCAACATCATTAGTAATTAGGGAAATGCAAATTAAAACCACCCTAAGGGATCACCTTACCCCAATCAGACTGGCTAGGATCAAGAGAACAAATGATACCAAATGCTGGCAAGGATGTGGAGAAAGGGGAATGCTCATTCACTGCTGGTGGGATTGAAAACTCGTGCAACCCTTATGGAAAACAGTGTGGAGAACTCTTAAAAAAATTAAAAATGAACCCACCCAGTTATACCACTCCTTGGTATATACCCAAAGGACTCATCCTATTGTAGAGAGGCTTGTACAACCATGTTTGTTCTTTTCACAATAGCTAAGAGATGGAAGCAACCTAAGTGCCCCTCAACGGACGAGTGGTTAACAAAAAGGTGGTGTATTTACACAATGGAGTTCTATTCAGCAGTAAAGAAAGATGAAATTTGCAGGTAAATGGATAGATCTAGAAATTGTTATACTAAGTGAATTAACACAGACTCAGAAAAATAAACAACATATGTTCTCCCTCATATGTGGCTCCTAGCACCAAATCCTTTTAAATTCCAGGTCCTTTTAATAAGATGATGCTATACAGCAGTCCCTTCTGCATGAAATAACTACCATCATCATGACTTCGGCTGAGCCTGACTGCTAAACATAGTCACAATTGGACTTGCTGATGGTTGTGCTCATTCTTTAAAGGAGGGCCAAGCAGGGTCACTGGACCCTCACCTGAGTATCGAGCCACTCTTCCCAGCCAACTAGTCCAGCCTTGGAAGACAAAAGGAAAATGAGGAGGAACCCAATAGAGGGATGCTTTTGGAAGCCCTTGTCAAGAAATTCCAATGGACTCTCATATGAACATTTGAAAATTGTCCTGTTTTGACTTTTTTCTAGCTCTCTGTCTAGAACTTGTAATGTTAATTACTCTTGCCTTTACTTCTCCTTCACATCTCCTATTCACAATTCAAGGACTTTCTTTTCCTCTTAGAGATAAGAGTTGTATAATTTGGGAGTCTTTTATATAGACCCACTGAAGGGGTACCCTAATTGTCTCACCCTGTGTCCCTATTCAGCATGGAAGAAGCCAGAGCGGTCTGCATCCCTATTCCCTATTGGCAATTTGGGTAACCTCTTCAGAGGGTGGTGTGATAAGAATGGGAGGTAGAAATTGGCTAGGCAGTTAGGGTAAAAAGACCCCCCAAAAAGTAGCCAGTTTCTTTCTTGGATAAAAGTCAAAATTT